>NC_079228.1:9457498-9509998 GCF_029633865.1 Lampris incognitus
GTGTACTGACCAGCGGCGGCTGGTGCGACATTTTATTTTATTTTTTTTGGGGGGGGGGTGTAGTTTACAGCACACCTGACGGCTGCTCTAATGTCCACACAGTCACACAGTTATTAAGAAGCACAATGTAGCCTATAGATGTTACCAGGGTTGGTAGACGGTAGATGATTGACAGTCGAGACGAGGCGTCGTGGTGGGTGTGAACATGATTGACAGCCACGAGCATTGTCCAATCACATTAGATCAAAAACCATTAAAACAATACCAATTCACTGCTAATAAAAGTGGGCTTGTCTGGGGCGACACAGAACTGCGCCCCCTGGAAAATCTGAAGAGACCAATCAGACAGCAGCCTCAGGTCACCTGCTCGCCACAAGTGTGAGGGCTTACATAAGGTATGGTTTGGCCGGCGCCCCTCACCCAGGAAGTGTATGTATTCAGACAGGAAGTACATGTATTCAGACAGGAAGTATATGCATTCAGACAGGAAGTACATGTATTCAGACAGGAAGTACATGTAGTCAGACAGGAAGTATATGCATTCAGACAGGAAGTATATGCATTCAGACAGGAAGTATATGTATTCAGACAGGAAGTACATGTAGTCAGACAGGAAGTATATGCATTCAGACAGGAAGTATATGCATTCAGACAGGAAGTATATGTATTCAGACAGAAACCAACCAAACACCATTTGAACCAATATATAATGCTGCTGACAGGCGCTCACAGACTGAAAAGCACTTTTATTTCATCATTATTATATTATTATACAACTAAATTATATTTAACATGTTTAAATAGATTTTCATCTCTTGATATTTGAAGAGGGCGGCGCCCCAGCGTCCTCTACTGGCCAGCCGCCACTGGCTGACTATTGAATTATATACCAGGAGTTTTCCATTTTTCTTCTTTTTAATCCACTCTGAAGTTTTCCACTAGTTTTAGCTTTTAAATCCTCATATGCAGCCCCTTAATTCGGCAACCCCTCAGCTGTTGAGCCTTTTGAACCGGAGTGCACTTTCGGTGGTTTTATTTCAGTTTGATGATTTAATTCTTAACCAATAATAAAAAAGCTCCCCTCTTCTCAGCTTAAGATTAAGGACAGACTAAATAAAGCGCTGTAATATGCAATGGCACAGGGTCCTTTCCCTGAACTTCTAATCATGCAGTAGACCAGTTCATTAAAGTTAAACGTAATGAGTCATGCACTACAGACTCGCCCTCAGCTATACCAATTAAATTCTGTTTTGGCAAGTTAAACTCCTCTGGAAGCGCCCGTTAGAGAAGATCTGAGGTTGACTCGTGCAACAGAGCAACACATGCGAGCTACAGCGTGGCCTTCCTGTTAAGCCCTGCTGAGGAATCAGACTGACAAACCCTCTACGCCAAGGTCATCTGGAAACATCTGGGCCTCAAACACAGAAGCCACTATCTTCCCTTCATCCTGACAATAAAACATTGTGAGAAAATGTTACCCAGTCTGAGTGGCGTGGCTGTCTATTCCGTTGCCTACCACCCCGGGAATCGCCAGTTCGAATCCCCGTGTTACCTCCGGCTTGGTCGGGCATCCCTACAGACACAATTGGCCGTGTCTGCGGGTGGGAAGCCGGATGTGGGTATGCGTCCTGGTCGCTTCACTAGCGGCTCCTCTGGTCGCTTGGGGCACCTGCAGGGGGAGGGAGAACTGGGGGGAATAGCGTGATCCTCCCACGCGCTACGTCCTCCTGGTGAAACTCCTCACTGTCAGGTGAAAAGAAGCGGCTGGCGACGCCACATGTATGGGAGGAGGCATGTGGTAGTCTGCAGCCCTCCCCGGATCAGCAGAGGGGGTGGAGCAGCGACCGGGACGGCTCCAAGAGTGGGGTGATTGGCCGGGTACAATTAGGGAGAAAAAGGGAGGGGGGAGAAATCAATCAATAAATAAATTTAAAAAAAATAAAATAAAACGTGATTCAGCATTTAATAAGGCCAGTTGCCCTTCTTTTTTTTGATTAAAAAGTAAAATTCTTGTTTAAAAGAACGAAGCAATGCCAGTGTTATGTTTAATGCACCCGGATGAAAGCTTCCCCTGTGAAAGGGGAAGCTGTGCTGTTGACCGAGGCGTGCCAGTATCAGAAGACACCGAGGACGCAGCAGGTCCACACAGGTTGCAATTTTCTCTCGCTATCATCTTTGTTTTTACTAACGAGGTCCCTCCCCAGCCAACCGAGACCACGACTTCCTCTCCGCACCTCTCCTCCAGCGAGGCGTGCTGTTTTGCATGCCAGCGTTACCTCCAATATCTGCAGCCACAACAACATCTCCTGACCGAGGTACGAGAGGCCACGGTGTAAAAATGTCAGTACGGACTCTCGCCGTTTTCTGAAAACTGACACGACTGAGTCAGTTGCATGGCCCACACCCACTCATCTGGGCCCTGCGGTTATCACCATCCTCACGGCAACGTCCACGTGGACGCGCAAGAGCAATCTGACGTGTGAAGCTACTTTCAGCAGCCAGGTTAAAGATAGTGCTCACTTGATCAGTGCGAGTTGAAGGTCATCACATTTCTCAGCTGCGTGCTGACATTTGCAGTCTGGATCCAGGACTGAGAAAACCGCAGAGATAGTCCGTGTTTACTCCCCGACACTTCTTGTTTTAAATTAGCTTTAGAAGCAAAGGCTTTTAACAGAATCAAGTATTCAGAAGTTATGGAAGAATGAGAACCTTGCATATAGAAGGCCCGATGCCCACTGCTCGTTCGAGTGTTGAGGGAGTCTGCTAGGTGTTCGTTTTCTGTATTCCTCAACTATTATTAATCGAACTTTATCCGCTAACAACATCCCTGCTGACAGGATTATTGAGCATGCATTATGACACCTGCCTACAGTACTTCAAGACTAACATTGTTGAAACGTTCTAGTCGGAATACTCAATCCCCGAACAATTACAAACCCATCTCTTAATTACCGTTCCTCTCCAAGGTTTTGGAAAACTAATAGCTTTTTCCATTTAGTTATTGGCCTTGTATGAGCAGCCATGGCTTCTCGAGCAAAGCTTTGGTGGTAGAATTAGTCAGCTCTACCTAGTGATGAAGAATTTGCTTTCAGCGGCTACTAGGAGAATACCTGCTGCAACACCTCCCCTCCATGATTTAGTGAGGCATTTTGGGCATCTCAGATACAAGGTTGTGATCCCTAGAACACACACACGCACACGCATATATAGGGGTGGGGGGGAATCGGCTCTTAGATGCATCGAGATTCTCTCATAAAAGATGATGTCTCGATGCAGAAAACTCAGTAATCAGAAATTTAAAGCTCAATTCCTGCCTGGGTTGTGCGCTCCTTACAGCTGCCGCTGAACCAACTGGATGGTGAAACGTAACGGACGTAAAACATGTGCGTCGTGTTTACGTTCTAAGCTAGGCTACTTCTTCAGTTATGGTGAGGATGGCTGAGTGCAAGCAACCGAAGTTGGATACAATCCGACAGGGTAAAAGCATCAGCTACTCCGTCAGCTCATCACAAAGAGTGGATATGGATACAGCTTCAGAACTGGAGTTACCATCAGCCACCTCCTATACATGGATGACATCAAGCTGTATGCCAGGAATGAGCGTGACATTGACTCGCTGATGCAACTCACCAGGATCTACAACGACGACATTGGGATGTCATTTGGACTGGATATGTGCGGTCGAATGGTGGCAAAAAGAGGAAAGGTGGTGAGCACCGAAGGAGCTGAACTACCAGATGGCAGGATAACGGACATACAGGACAGTTACAAGTACCTGGGTATTCCACAGGTAAATGGAAACCACGAAGAAGGTCATCTACAGCCAAATACCTCAAGAGAATGAGGCAGTTCCTGGGGAGCCAGCTCAATGGGAAGAATAAGATCCAAGCCATCAACACATATGCCCTACCAGTCATCAGATACTCAGCTGGAATAATAAGCTGGCCAAAGCAGGACATAAAGGTCACAGATATCAGGACATGGAAACTTCTCACAATGCACGGAGAGTTCCACCTGAAGCCCAGCAGCCTGAGACTGTATGATAAGTGAAAAGATTGGGGCCAAGGGTTAGTGAGAGTCAGGGGCCACTCTCCAGGGTGAAACAAGGAGCATCCATGAGTACATCAGAAAGAGTGGGCCCCCCAGGATGAACTGCTGAGTGAGTACTCCGGGCAGCAGAACACAGAAAGTGCAGAGGAAGAAGAGGAGGAGGTATCATGAAGATCAATCCCCTCTATGGGATGTACCATCGATAGATAGATGACGTAACTGATATCGAGAAATCCTACCAGTGTCAAGAAAAGGCTGGACTGAAGGACAGCACAGAGGCTCTGGCCATAGCAGCACAAGAACAGGCACTGTAAAGCCCCTTGATGCAAATTGAGGCAAATTTGTAATTTGTGATATTGACTTGACTTGACTTGACTTGACTTGACTTGACTTGACCCAGGACCAGCTTGGTTGAGGCAGGGGTCTACCACACCAGACAGGACCCAAGATGCAGGCTGGGCAAAGATGCGCCTGAGGCAGTCCAGCACTTAGTAGCAGGGTGTAAAATGCTAGCTGGGGAAGCATATGCTGAAAGGCAAAACCAAGTGGTTGGGATAGTGTGCAGGAATATCTGTACTGAATAGAGACTGGAACTCCCCAAGTCCAAATGGGAGACACTGTCAAAGGTGGTTGAGAATGGCAGAGCTAAGTTCCTGTGGGATGTCAAGTTCTAGACTGACAAGCAGGGGCTGGCTAACCAACCAGACATTGTGGTGGTGGACAAGGGACAGAAGACAGCAGTAGTGATCGATGTAGCAACCCCAAGCGATGGCAACATCAGGAAGACAGAGCACAAGAAGCTAGAGAAATACCAAGGGCTGGGGGAAGAACTAGATCAGATGTTGAAGGTGAAACCCACAGTAGTTCCAGTGGTAATAGGTAATGCGACCCCCAAACTGTGAGAGTGGCTCCAGCAGATTCCAGGAACAACATCTGAGGTCTCTGTCCAGAACAGCGTGGCCCTAGGAACAGCTAAGACATCATGCAGAACCCTCAAACTCCCAGGCCTCTGGTACAGAACCCAATGTTTAATAAAATGTTTATTATTATTATTTAGTATTATTATTACTATTATTATTATTATTACTTTGAGTTTTTGCAATGAACCTGCATAGTCATGGTATTAAGCAAGCGAATTTTCCCATGTTTTTCTTTTGTTTCTCTTGGGGCTTTCCATAGATGAGGATGCTTTACATGCATGTCGTGGCAGAATAGGCCAGTGAAGGTCCAACCCAAATAAACCTGCTTCACATCTGCAGTAGAACTGGCCATAGCTACCAGGCATCGCACCAGGATGACTCTCATCTTTTAATATTTATAAGATTTTGGGACGAATAACTACAAATATCCCTCAGCTCTGCATTGCTTTATTAAAGTTAGTGCAGCCAGTATTCATTTTTCCCAGACGGGGGGTTTGAGTTAAAACACGAGGGCTGCTGGAGCCTTTGGGGCATGATTTCAAACTCATCTGTTCCACTAATTCCGCTGGGCACATGTCTGATAGAGCACACAGCACAGGCAGAGCTGCTATGTGGAAATACCGCTTCTTTTGGGATGCAGCTGGTGTTTTGGTGGGGAGCCACGAGCGCTGGTGTGTTCCCCTTCTGAACAGCGAGAACAAAGCGAGATCAGTCTCCCCGGCATATCAAGTGGGGGTGTAAAAAATCATCGCGAAACGTTAAGGGTGCAAGTGACCAAGGAGTGAATTAGGCCATGGAGAATCATTTCATGCCACCCCCAGCTCCTGCCCACTCATCTGTCCCTTGTAATTTCTCTCACCGCAGAGGACATGGCTTTCCTGTGTTGTTCTTCGGAGCAAAGAAACTCCCAGGGGCCCATCAACATGTATTTCATGTGCTTCCATCAGCCCTCTTCTTTTACTCTCAGGCCCAATGTGAATGGATTTGATAACAATTATGTTAGGAAAAAAAGAGGCAAAATGAGGTAGGAAATGCAGACAGTGTGTGTGTGTGCTTTTGTATTTATGTCTTTGCGAGGAGCAATTTCAGTTTCTAACCGTCAGAGTGAAGTGATTTTTGACTAGTCCCCAGTTCTTTAAGAGTCTGTTAGGACTTGGATTAAGGGTTAGGGTTAGGATTAGTTTGACGTTAGGGTGAGGGTTAAGGTTAGTAATGTCGTTCTCATGGTTAAGGTTAGGGTTAAGGTCAAGGAACCACATGTAAGGAGTCAACGAGGGGTCCTCACAGAGATAGAAGAACAGGAATGTGTGTGTGCACGTGCACACTGGAGCCCTTTTCTTGGTCCATCTGTAGAAGCTTAAACTACTTAGGCATGTATTATTCTATTAGTCAACATCCATCCGGAAAGACAGGCGGTGGAGCTGGAGGTGGCGGAGGTGAAGATGCTAAGATTTTTCTTGGGGAGTGACGAGGAAGGACAGGATTATGAACAAGTATATGAGAGGGACCGCTCAGGTTGGACGGTTTGGAGACAAAGCAAGAGAGGCGAGATTGAGACGGTTTGGACATGTGTGGAGGAGAGATGATGGGTGTATTGGGAGAAGGATGCTGAATATGGAGCTGCCAGGGAAGAGGAGAAGAGGAAGGCCAAAGAGGAGGTTTATGGATGTGGTGAGGGAGGACACGCAGGTGGCTGGTGTGACAGAGGAAGATGCAGAGGACAGGAAGAAATGGAAACGGGTGATCCGCTGTGGCGCCCCCTAACGGGAGCAGCCGAAAGTAGTAGTAGTAGTAGTAGTAGTAGTAGTACATCCATTTATTGTTTTGTGGTGCATTCATAATGACCTGACATATTTTCTTCCAGGGACAGTCCCAGACTACAGTACATGCTACCTCTGTATGCTGTATGCTATACCCTACGTGTGTGTGTGTGTGTGTGTGTGTGTGTGTGTGTGTGTGTGTGTGTGTGTGTGTGTGTGTGTGTGTGGACTTGGCAGCCACTCTCCACCAGTTCAGTTTATTTGTGTGCTGAACCGTGAACACATGGATAATAGATGGCTGACTGAGTGTGGTCGCCGAGGTGAGGTGGGAGGATGCTGGTGTGAAGCTTGAAGCCTCTTCAAGTGTGACAACTGACCTCAGACGCTGCTCACTGACACAGACAATGTGACAGCAGTCAGACATGCCTGTGCGGTGGGGGTGAGGGAGGGGTGGGGGTGGGGGGGGACAAACTGTCAAGAGAGGAATTGCTTCAAAATGATGAAAACTGCGTCCTTTCCATGCTGGACTTCGTTACCTGTAGATTGTGAGGACTTGAAAAGTTTTTTTTTTTTTAATCGTGTGGAGGGACATAATTTCGACAAATGGGATAAAAAAGTTATTGCATAATACCCATGTATAAAACATACAGTATGTGTGCTGGCCCAATAATGGAGGCCGCATTGAAAATGGTTTTGAAATGATGAGAAAAGTCTTCACATTGACATAGCAAGGAAGAGTTATCCATCTTTTATCAAAACACCCACACCGAGCCATCTAGTCATGGTCACATTCCCCTTCTGACACCATGACAGCTATCGCTCCCTTCTCTCCAGATGGGGGCGTGTCGATGAGCCCTCAGCCCTCTGTTATCTCTGCCCTGTTTCACCGAACTTACCTAAACTTAACCTAATCTACCTTAAACTTAGCCTAGCCTACCTTAAACTTAGCCTAGCCTACCTTAAACTTAGCCTAGCCTACCTCAAACTTAACTTAACCTAAGCTACCTTAAACTTAACATAACATCAACCGCTACTTAACTCACCTTAACCAGGAATCAGGAACACTTCGTCGTTTCATTTCATGCACTTGCGTACATGAAATGAAACGAAATGCCACATATATCCAAACTAACACACATATATATATATATATATATATCCAAACCAACACATATATCCAAACCAACACATATATCCAAACCAACACATATATCCAAACCAACACATATATACAAACTAACACACATATCCAAACTAACACATATATCAAAACTAACACATATATCAAAACTAACACACATATCTAAACTAACACATATATCCAAACCAACACATATACACAAACCAACACATATATCCAAACTAACACATATATCAAAACTAACACATATATCCAAACTAACACATATATCTAAACTAACACACATATCTAAACTAACACATATATCCAAACCAACACATATACACAAACCAACACATATATCCAAACTAACACACATATCCAAACCAACACATATATCCAAACTAACACATATATCCAAACTAACACACATATCCAAACCAACACATATATCCAAACTAACACATATATCCAAACCAACACATATACACAAACCAACACATATATACAAACTAACACACATATCCAAAACAACACATATATCCAAACTAACACATATATCCAAACTAACACATATATACAAACCAACACACATATCCAAACTAACACACATATCCAAACTAACACATATATCCAAACTAACACATATATACAAACCAACACACATATCCAAACTAACACATATATGAAAACTAACACATATATCCAAACTAACACACATATCCAAACTATAACACATATCCAAACTAACACACATATCCAAAACAACACATATATCAAACTAACACATATATCCAAACTAACACATATATACAAACCAACACACATATCCAAACTAACACATATATCAAAACTAACTCATATATCCAAACTAACACACATATCCAAACTAACACACATATCCAAACTAACACACATATCCAAACTAACACACATATCCAAACTAACACACATATCCAAACTAACACATATATACAAACCAACACACATATCCAAACTAACACACATATCCAAACCAACACATATATCCAAACTAACACACATATCCAAACCAACACATATATCCAAACTAACACATATATCCAAACCAACACACATATCCAAACTAACACATATATCCAAACTAACACATATATCCAAACTAACACATATATCCAAACTAACACATATATCCAAACTAACACACATATCCAAACTAACACATATATCCAAACTAACACATATATCCAAACTAAACAACAAATCACTGTCCAGGAGAACGAACGCTTGCCAGGATGACTGTTGGAACTACCGGTCTGCATGGGCTAGCAGTTAGCTTAGCCCTTCCTGTCAGACCGCCCTCCTCAGGGGAAGCACCAGGCAGGGGCCATGGTTCCCGGGCCCACTGGACGAAGCAGACCAAGCTCTCCCAACTGATCCAGCTCCAGCTCCCGTAGCCAGACACCCTCCCCGCACTCCTCACGACGACATCAAAAACACCACAGTCAACGCCAGGGGAGGCCTCCGCCAGGCCTCCTTCGGTGTAGTCCGAACTGCCGGTCTGCTTGGGCTAGCAGTTAGCTTAGCCTGCCCAGCTCTCCCAGCCATCAAACGAAGACACAACTTAGACGCAGACGTGGACAAAGACACTGCATGGACGGTACTGGCTGAGGCCGCCGCAAACGCGAATTCGCGCCTCCATCTTCCCACATCTTAACCTGACTTACATCAACCACTACTTAACCCTGCCCAACACTTACCTTAACCAAACCTTAACCAATAGCTAACCCATCCAATAGCTGAGGGCTGCGGGGACATAGGGCTGACTCCCTTCAAGTTCATTAAACGCTCCCTAGCTTCTGCTCCTGCTTCTCGGGAGGAAAGATGAACGTAAACAGATGGAGCGAGGCAGTTGCACTGTATGACAAACTGATGTCGTTCATTACAGCTACTCCCCTTCCCTAACAACACACCATCAGCCCAGATGTTGAATCTCTTCCTGTCCGCAGTGGTCAGCATGTGGCCGAGCAGCTTCATTTGGGTTGTGGAAACGTGTTCTGCATTATGAGGGTATGATGAGAAGGGATGTTTCTTTTCAACTGATGGATATATCCCCATATTTCCCTTAAGTAATCAAGAAACGGGTTTGATTTCCCTTTTCTTGTTGGGAGACACACTGGGGAAGTCAATTTGGTCTTAAAATAATTAATTTTGGGGTTGTCCGGGTGGAGTGGCGGTCTATTCCGTTGTCTGCCAACACGAGGCACACAATTGGCCGTGTCTGCGGGTGGGAAGCCGGATGTGGGTATGTGTCCTGCTCGCTGCACTAGCGCCTCCTCTGGTCCTTTAAGACGCCTGTTCTGGGGGGGGGGGGAATAGCGTGATCCTCCCGCGTGCTACGTCCCCCTGGCGAAACTCCTCACTGTCAGGCAGTAGTGGATCTAGAGATTTTTTCTTGGGGTGGCAAGGGGTGGCAAGACTGTGTCCCAGCGGTGCCAGCTGCCACCCCTTGCCACCCTGTAGATCCGCGCCTGTGAGGGGGAGGGGGGATTCTAAATCAGCGACTTCTGTTTGAGATGAGTTTGGTGCGGGTCTCCTTGACCTTCACCATGCATGTACATAAAATATACTTTAAAAACATATTATCTGATTTATAAATGGGGTGGCAACAGGGGTGGCAAGACTGTGTCCCAGAGGTGGCAGCTGCCACCCCTTGCCACCCTGTAGATCCGCCCCTGCTGTCAGGTGAAAAGAAGCCGCTGGGGACTCCACATGTATCGGAGGGGGAATGTGGTAGTCTGCAGCCCTCTCCGGATCAGCAGAGGGGGTGGAACAGCGACCGAGACGGCTCAGAAGAGGGGTAATTGGCCAAGTACAATTGGGGAGAAAATGGGGGGTGGGGTACATAAATAATAATAATTAATCTTAATAGAGCAATAATTTATGTCTTAGATTGTAAAAGGCAATCAGACACTTTGATTTGAACCAGCGATGACCTGCAAAGACATTGTGAAACAGCCAGATTACTCTGAAACAACATGCCCTGGGTATGCTACATAGTATCTGTACACGTATGAGTGGCACTTTCAATCAAACAGGGCATTGGATACAAGGAGACCCATTTTAACCTCACTCAAGAACTTGCGAATAATGAGTATGTGGCCACCACACCGTTTTTAAAGTGATTCTCTCTCACTGCATCCATATCTTGTCCCTCTGGAATACGACCCTCTGGAAAACTCATCAAGACCATCACAAGTAGGTTGTTTGCATTATGACATCACATCACTGTGAACTACAGGTGGATGGTAGGAATTTATCTTCTTTAAAGGAAGCACCATCACAAAATCTGAAAATGCCCAAGTTTTGCATCGTTTACGGTTGCTCAAGTCGATCAAACTGGGAAACCGCAGGGAGCTTTCATCGAGTACCAACAGTTGTTGTTCGTAAGGGGAAAAAACGCAAAACACGGCTTGGGAACCTTCGTCTGCGGTTGGGGGGAGCGGAGTCGGATCATGCTCATGTGTGCAGTGAGGACTTTGTCAAAGGTAATTTAACTTATGTGGCTACGTTTGTGTAGCCGTTTCCTTGCTCTGTAGCGTTAAAGTAGCTGTTTTATTCTTTGCTCTGTGGGAGTTGCTACCCCTGTAGTATATAAATGGTACGTTATGGTGAGGGCCCAGCGTCAAAGGTATAATCTTAAATAATTTAGGGAAGGTGGATTGACAAGACTACCATCGGTGCTGTGCCCTCACAGGGTACTGATGGAAACCATCAAACCTGCTGTGGTGACCCTTCGGAAACAGGGAACAAGCTGGAAGAAGAAGAAGAACAACAACAACAACAACAACAACGTCTGGGTAGCAACACGGGGATCGCTGGTTCGAATCCCCGTGTTATGTAATAAAGTGCATTTGCATGTCCAGCTTTGACCTGTTGGTGGCGCTAGAGCTCTGGAGCTAGAGTTGCCAACACAGTATCACCACTTGAACCCATTAATAGGTGGTCTGCTGTTAAATTATTACAATACTGGGGAATTATTACATTATCAGGACCTGCAAAATGAAGGCTAACCTGATCGTGTAATAACCTCCTGTTAATGCAATACTTAATTACATTATCGGTAAAAAGTTTATTACATTATCGGGAAATGCACTTTATTACATTATCAGGAAGTTATTACATTATCAGGTTTTATTGCATTTTCAATTGCCTCAAGTGCATTTTTTATGACATTATCAGGGTTACTACATTATCGGGGATTTATTACATTATCAGGTTCTACGACCCTCCCTACCTGTACATAGTTTTTCCCTTTATTCGTTATTTCTTTTCTATAAGTGTATAAAGAAGAAAAAAAAGCACCAACATATAGAGCAAAGACGTCGCCATAAATACTTTCCTACATGCCCCTGGTAAAGAATATTCACATTTATCTAGTCTGTCAGACAAGCTGGATTAAGGTGTGCTGTGGCTTGTGTGTGGACGTGTTGTTGTCCCAAAGCAAAACACCAAAACGTGTGTAAGTCTTTCTGGATGCTTGGCTGTCTCTACCAAGGTCATTCATTTATGTATGCTGGCTGTAAAGCTGGAAAAACAACACGCATCTCTGACAGGTCGTGTTTACCCAAGAAATCCAAAGGAGCATTTGCTCTAGCTGTAACCGAGCTCTTGTTTTTGCTTTGGGGGATTGGGCGTGCCACAGGGACTTGTCTTCGGTTTCCAGGTTTGAGCTGCAGACCGGGTCACTTGGTGACTCTTTCAAGGACTGCTGATGTGCTGACAGTCTTTTGAATCATTAATGTCACGCATGTTGCAGAGACACTGCTGTGCTTCTGTTACGTCACCACTGTTTTTTAGTTTTTATTTTGTACCTTTTCATTTGTATTAATGTTCCTTAAAGAAACTCAATAAAATATTAAATAAAAAAACGTTAATGCTGTTTCATATTATGCTTACAAGAGTGCAAAACACAATTGTGGAATCGAATTTCAATTTTCCAGAAGTTACATACACAACTGTACACTGTGGTGGTACTTGTACTGCACTCATGTATATGTGCACTCCTACTTCCCGAGAGAAGCATTCACGGTGGACGAGTCATCAGTGCCGCTGTGTCAGCACCTTTACTTACTGATGTTGCTGGCCAAGTTCTGCGTCACATCTGTTTGATGGACACAACAACTTCGCTGCTTCCTCAAACATCACTTCCTGCCTTCTGCCTCTGTATTTGGCAGCTGTGGTGAAGGTGTAAAATGCCATGCGGCGTATAACTCATCCTGGGAAAGTTCTGCCTGACAGCATTCCTTACAAGAGCAATGACATTCAGTATTTGGCTATTCTTGAATTAGCTATTGACTCACATTGGCAGCACGGCGGCGCAGTGGTTAGCGCTGTCGCCTCACAGCGAGAAGGTCCTGGGTTCGAACCCCGGGGTTGTCCAATCTTGGGGGTCAACCCAGGTCGTCTTCTGTGTGGAGTTTGCATGTTCTCCCCGTGTCTCCGGGTGCTCCGGTTTCCCCCACCATCAGAAAGACATGCATGTTTAGGGTTAATACTGCTGTCTGTGCCCCTGACCGAGTCATGGCAAGACGAACAGGAGGTGGTCCCCGGGCACTGCACGGTGGCCGCCCACTGCTCCTAGCTACACAGCTAGGATGGGTTAAATGCAGAGCACAATTTCCCCACGGGATCAATAAAGTATATCAAACTCAAAATCCAAAAATATAGGCCAGCCACATGGATTATCAAAAGGATGTTTGTTTGCATGAATATGCTCAGGACTGTAGCCCCCGCTAGCTTGCTAGGGAGCAACTCTGTTAGCAAATAGTAGGTAATGTAACATGCCGGAATGTGACCTTACCTAGCAAATATGATTATTAGGTTAGAAAAAAAAATAAGCTGGTGGCATTTCATTGATAATCCATCTAGGTCCAACCTTTACCTGAACCCACTAATCACATTTACTCCTTACTCCTTATGCCTCCAAGGCAAAGCAGTCTTCAGAACGAAGTTAATGATGGATTCTGTCAACCATGACCTCAGAAGCTTCCTTTGTTGCTGGATTACTGAATATACATATTACCACAGATCAATATGCTAGCAGTTATACTACTAATAAACAAATCAATATGACGAATGGAAAAAAACGACCCTTCTTGTGAATGTTATTATGGATTCAGCTCCTGGTGCAGTCAACTCATTGCCCCCCACAGCTGCCTGGGACTCTGCCATGAAATGGCTCCTAAATCTGCTACTACTTTCGACTGCTCCCGTTAGGGGGCGCCACAGCGGATCATCCGTTTCCATTTTTACCTGTCCTCTGTCGCACCAGCCACCTGCATGTCCTCCCTCACCACATCCATAAACCTCCTCTTTGGCCTTCCTCTTCTCCTCTTCCCTGGCAGCTCCATATTCAGCATCCTTCTCCCAGTATACCCAGCATCTCTCCTCCACACATGTCCAAACCATCTCAATCTTGCCTCTCTTGCTTTGTCTCCAAACCGTCCAACCTGAGCTGTCCCTCTAATATACTCGTTCCTAATCCTGTCCTTCTTCATCATTCCCAATGAAAATCTTATCATCTTCAACTCTGCCACCTCCAGCTCTGCCTCCTGTCTTTTCATCAGTGCCACTGTCTCCAAACCATACAACATAGCTGGTCTCACAACCATCTTGTAAACCTTCCCTTTAACTCTTGCTGGCACCCTTCTGTCACAAACCACTCCTGACACTCTTCTCCACCCACTCCACCCTGCCTGCACTCTCTTCTTCACCTCTCTCCTGCACTCCCCGTTACTTTGGACAGTTGACCCCAAGTATTTAAACTCATACACCTTCGTCACCTCCACTCCTTGCATCCTCACCATTCCGCTGTCCTCCCTCTCATTCACGGATAGGTACTCCGTCTTGCTCCTACTGACTTTCATTCCTCTTCTCTCCAGTGCAGACCTCCACCTCTCCAGGCCCTCCTCCACCTGCACCCTACGCTCACCACAGATCACAATGTCATCCGCAAACATGGCTCCTAAACGCTTGTCGCAAAAACAGGATTCACGGAGAAGCTTTACCGTCAACTTTGCTGCAAACTGTTGATAAGTGGCATCTACAAGGTGCACCGTCCAACTGCTTCCCCACTCGGCCGCTTCAGTCGTGCTGCCAATTAACGTTCTTGTGCTCCATAGAAGGCCAAACATATCGATCGAACAGGATATGGTAAAAGAGTTGTGCTCTTGAAAAGGAACGTTCTTGTAAACTCTACAGTTACGCAACACTTCATTTATGTGCGCGCGCCTGTCTGTTTTCTGCCATCTCCCGTTGGCTGGTCTGTCGTGCTGTCTTTGACTGAAATGATGTTGGGAAAAGCTGGTCGAAAAAGCGTTATAGCCAGTACCTTGCAGGTGCATGGCTAAAATATGCTATCGCAGCGCTGCAGCGAGGCATTTCTTGCACTCTTTAAGCAGCGGGGTGTGTTGTTTATTAAGACCTCCGAGATCACTTGTGTCTTTGTAAATGGTGATGGGGGCGTGTGATGTGGCTCTGCACTATTTCTATTGGCAGCCCGTTTAGCACACCTCGTCTCCGCTGGTCCCGGTTTGCATGGGCCTTTCCCCAGGCTCTGTGCTAGAGGTTGGTGTGACAGTATGTTCATTTTTGTGCTAAAGCCACGCATATACGTGTTTGTTTAGGGTGGGGCCAGAGATGCTGTGTGGTCTTATTATCTGCCATTGTGAGACGCTGATTTCCCTTTACGCTCGTTCTCACTGCAAACACTCATTCTGCGCGACAGACGACAATTTTTTTTCACAGTGCAAATGAAACGTAACTTCATGTCATGCTCGCTGCCAGGTGCCACAACAACATTTGAATACACTGATCTTGGTGAGGGGCTCTTTAATTATTTGATGGGATTAATCTAAAATAATTATTTATTTAAATCATCAATTAGGGTCACCTTTGTAATGTAGTTTAACATATAACCACATTTTATTCAACAATTTGCACATATGATACAGATTCTACCCCCCCCCCCTTATATCCCCAATTGTACCCAGCCAATTACCCCACTCTTCCGGTCGCTGCTCCACCCCCTCTGCTGATCAGGGGAGGGCTGCAGACTACCACATGCCTCCTCCCATACATGTGGAGTCGCCAGCAGCTTCTTTTCACCTGACAGTGAGGAGTTTCACCAGGGGGGCGTAGCACGTGGGAGGATCACGCTATCCCCCCCCCCCCCGAACAGCTGCACTACCTGGACGTCCCTCATATTTTTCTTTTACAACAATACCCTCCCATCACCCCGCCCCCATCCCCCAGCAATCCCTCCCTGCTCCTAAAAACAAGATAGTGATAAATAAAACAGCTAAGTAACAATGATGCCAATTGAATAAATTAACTAATACAGATAAAAATAATTGTACAGCTAAATAAAAAAGGGGAGGGGGGGATGGGCACCTGGTATTATACAAAATCATCATGTCAACCTAACCTTAAGCACTGCTTGCACCCTACAAGGTCACAGCTCAAGATGTATGTACCCGTACACTGTTACATCTGCACACATATTTACCCACTCATACATACACTTAATGTACCTACGTGCACACAGCTCAATGCATATGCATGCATACCCCCCCACCCCCCACCCCACCCAGAACAACCCAGTTATCTACATCCAATCTTACTTCCAGCACTCTCGTCCAATGGAATAGATGGTATTGTTTCGAAGTGAGATGAGAGGCTGCCAGTGTTGGTAAAAGTCTTCAGCTGAGCCACAGACAGCAAGTTTGATCTTTTCCAGTTTCAGATATGGCATTAAGTCCTGCAACCAGGATGTGTTTGAGGGGGATAAGCGATTTTTTCCTTAAGAGGAGAATTCGACGACAGGCAATTAAAGAGGCAAAGGAGATTATGTTAGTTTGTTTGGCAGTCATTCTAACACCCTCCCCAGGGACACCGAAGATAGCAATCTGAGGCGATGGGTCCAGAGTCAGTTCCAATATCTCTGATATAAGGTCAAAAAAAGACCTTCGATATTCCACCAAGCTCGGGCATGACCAGAACATATGAGTCAAGTCTGTTGGTGCCTGAGAGCATCTGTCACAAATATCAGAGAGGTTTAGATAGATCTTCGATAACCCAGGCCATCTATGACGCACGTTGCACTCAGAAGGCTCTCAGCATAACGAGGCACCCCACCCACCCTTCCCAGATCCACTTCGCCCTCCTACCCGCTGGCAGGAGGTACTGGAGCATCCATGCTGCCTCCACCAGACTACAGTTTCATTCCTCAGGCTGTGAGGCTCCTCAACAGCCTAAACACTTAGACCTTCCACAAAAGGGTTTTTTGACCTTCTTACTCAACGTCCGTGTCAGGAGTGCTTGTGATGTTTAGGTCGAAGTAACATTTGTTTTTAATGCACTTTTTGTTTTCAATATTTATTGCGTGTTATTTGTTTTTATGTGGCAGCATGGTCCGTGTGAAATGGAATTTCGTGCCCCTGTATGTATGAGACATGCATATGAGGTAGTGACAAATATAAGCAGTCTAAGTCTAGTATAACTTTACTAAGATGGATCCTACGACTTTGAACTGAATGAGGCTAACCCTCGCACAGGAGGTGGATGAGTTTATTGCATCTAATGCAACGTCCCACCGTTCATCTGAAAAAGTGATATCCAGTGCAGTCTCCCAATCTGTCTTGATCTTATGCAGAGCAGGGGGAGTCACTGTTGATAAAAAATTGTATATGAAAGAAACGTGGCCTTTTGACGTGTCAGTCACTGCAAGAAGACAGTCAATGCCTGAGGCCAGCGGAGCCTGCTGAAATACTAAGTTGGTGGATTTAGCAAAGTTACAAATTTGGAGATACCTAAATAAATCAGAGTGCTGAAGGTTGAATGTGGAGCGTAACTGGGCAAAGCTAGCAAACACACAATCAAAATAAAGGTCATCCAGGCAGGATATGCCTTGTCTGCAACAGGCAGCAAAATTTTAATCAATCTTGGCTGGTAGAAAGAATTGATTGTTACAAATAGGTATAACTAGGGGCAGTGAAGTCCAGCTGAACTTTTGTCTAATTTGTTGCCAGATTTTCAAGGTGGTAATAACTATGGGATTAGATAAGTGCTGTCTAGGTTTAAGTGGAAGGCTGCTACACACCAGGGCTTTTAACGAGGAGGAGTGACAAGAGTTAGCTTCTAGTTGGATCCAATTATTATCTGTATCCAAGAACCAGAGTGAAATTTTTTGCATGTTAGTTGCCCAGAAATATAACTGAAAATTCGGTAGACTGAGTCCCCCTTGTGACCTCGCCCTCTGGAGCAGAGAATTAGAAATTCTTGGGGTTTTACCCCCCCCCCCCATATGAAATTTGAAATTATTGAATCCAATGTCGAAAAATGTGTTTAGGCAGAAAAATGGGTAAATATTGAAGCAAGTATGAATATCTGGGGAGTATATTAATTTTAATGGATTTTACTCTACCTGCTAGAGAGTGGGGTAGACAGTTCCATCTCTGCAGATTAGTTTTTACTTTAGTTGTTAAAGCTGTAAGATTTTACTCATGTAGGGAGTGGCTGGAATGGGTAATATTAATTCTTAAGTATTTTAACCTACTGCTTGATAATTTGAAGGGGAAAATAGATTGGGGTATTCCCTAGGCCAACTGATTAATAGGAAAACATTCGCTTTTCTGTATATTTAATTTGTACTCAGAGAAAGTTCTAAAGGATTCGAGAGTGGTGAAAATACGCAGAAAGGAGAGGTCATCTGCGTAAAAGGACATTTTCTGCTCAACTCCATCTCTTTTAATACATGAAAACAAATTATTACCTTTAAGAGCAATTGATAGAGGTTCTATAACAATGGCAAAAAAGAAGGGGGGAAATCGGGCAACCTTGGCATATCCCGCGTGAGAGGGAAAATAATTGTGATCGCTGATTGTTGATACATACACAGGCATGTGGGGAAGCATACAGTAAGTATCCAGGATGTAAATTTCTCCCCGAACCCAAATTGCTTTAATGTGAAAAAAATATGGCTCCACTCAACTCGATCAAAGGCTTTTTCTGCATCGAGCGATATAACCACCTCAAGATTGGACAGAAGCACCGGGGAGTGAATGATGTTAAGGAGTCTCCTTATGTTTGTGAAAGAATGACGGTTTTTGATAAGCCGTGTTTGGTTAATAGAAGACAAAATAGTCTCAACTCTACATGCAGTGACTTAAGCAAGTAGCTTTTCATCGACATTAAGAGGTGAAATGAGCCGATAAGAAGAACATAGATTAGAATCTTTATCCTTTTTAAGGATAAGTGAAACAGGGGCTTGGGTAAATGTTGGCAGTAATGTACCTTGTTGGAGAGAATCCTCAAATAATTGTAAGAGCAAAGGTGCTAACTGATTGGAAAACCTTTTATAAAATTCCACAGGGTAACCGTCCGGTCCCGGGGACTTCCCACTCTGCCTTAACTTGATGGTATCAGTTATTTCGCAAAGATTTAGCGGTGTCTATAATGTTTTGTGGCGTTCCGGAGTTAATTTAGGAACATTGAGCCCACTGAAGAAATGTAACATGTCAACATCATCTTCAGATGAGTCAGATTTGCATAAATCAGAATAATAGGCTCTGACAGTCTCATTAATTTCATAGGGGTTAGTTGTCAGTGAACCTAAATGATTGGTTATTTGAAAAAATTGTTGTGAGGCCATCCTGTCCTTTAACTGATGTGCGAGAAGGCGTCTGTCCTGCCTTTTCCCCATGTTTATACAATACTCTCCGTGCTTTAAGCAGCATCTGTTCTGCATCTCTAGTGGACAAAATATTAAGCTCCGTCTGGAGACCAAGTCTCTCCTTGACTAGCTCAGGAGATGGCAACATGGAACATCGGCGGTCCAGATCAGCTATTGCGTCTATAAGCTCACACTGTCGTCTCTTTCGTGCCTTGTTAGTATGAGCAGTGAATGAGATTATCTCACCCCAAAGGAATACATTAAGAGTTTCCCATAATAAAGATGGACCGGTATCTTCAGTTTTGTTAGTCTCCAGAAAAGCCCAATAGATTGAGTGATAAGATTGCAAAACTTGGCGTCAGACAGAAGTGTGGAATCCAGTCTGCAGGATCGACTCTCTGTATGTTTGGCTTAAAAATGTAAGTCAAGCATCACAGGGGAGAGGTCAGAATTAGATATAGTGGAGTATTCAACCGAGTCCACAGAGGGAAGAAGTATCTTATCTCTAAAAAAAATAAAAAAAAATCTACACGGGAGTAAGAGTTACGGATGTGAATAAAAAGAATAGTGCCTGTCGACACAGCCGCACTGATCCACAAAGGTATCCAGAGCTTGTCATATCTTGGAAGCGCACACATGCTTTTCTAAAGAAGATACACTTCCCAAGAAGCAAAGAAATTGGCTGGTATGGAAATTGAAACCGAAAGTTGATGGAACACAAAATTCATTTTTATTTTTGTAACATCAACATCTAATCACCTTAACTCCCTCTAAACCAGCTGCGTTTTATGATTGTGTCACCGGGTCCGAGCAGGCGAGCGAGCAACATTCCAACTATCGTGCTTTCAGAAAATGGACCCAAGAGCACAACTCAGGAGACCGACGTAAAAGCAAAGGGTCTTTTCTTCGAAAACAAGGACAGGAAGATCCAAGCGGGCAAACAAAATAACCTAGCACTTTTGTATCTTTCCCAACTCCTTCATATTCACACACCCTCCCATACCCTCAGAAGCGTGTATTATGTATTAAAAGTTTTTTTTCCCTACATCTATATTGATATTCCGCTCCTCATTAGTTGAGCACTTCTATCAACACCACTGGCGGTTTCCGGGTGAAAAAGCCACTATAAATATATATAGTGTAACGTGCATGGATAAGTAGACTCGCTGGCTGCTGGCTGGCGGGTCTGACCCTTTAGTCGAGCGGTTAGCGATGTCTCCTGCGGTGCGGGCGACACGGGTTCGCCTCCCGGCCGCGGCAGTTCCTGTGGTTGCGTTGTCCCCAGAATTCGCTACAATATATGAATACATACACGTGGAATTGCGGTCCCCATTTTGTGTCAGGTAGGCTGACGTAAGGCCAAGTTGGATTTTTGGGTAACGTTAAATGGTAAAATCATAAAGTCATATACTGTATTGACTATTCATCAATTAAACATTTAGCACCTTTCATAAGGCTTTGTCAGCATATTTTTTTTAAAAACGTCCTTGTGTTGTGTTCTACAAACAAAGGAGAGAACGGTTGGCTTAACGTCACAGTGTTCACAGTTGTAACTTAAAAAAATAAAATAAAATAAAATAAAATAAATATTTGTACAAACCTGTCCACACACAACCAGAATATCCATCGGCGTCCTCGTCACTTTAATTTCGCCAACAAATCCCGCCTTGAAGTCCGACCAAGCTTCAAGACTTGTGTATACCCCTTCACGCTTTGCTTTGTGTATTTCCCTGGCGTAGAAATCCAGTACATATAAACATCAGGAAACCGGACTTGTGGCCAAATGTTAACGTCCATGGACCACTGGTTATTTGGTAATGTAACAGGTTATTTTCTTGCCCGGTGCGGGATTCGATATGGAGTGTACCGCACCACAAGGCGACATCACTAACCGCTCGGCTAAAGGGTCAGACCCGTTAACTAGGGGCTAACGTGTTTTACTAGTAGTTTACAGTCGTCACCCTCCCCGGAAGCGCGCCCTCGTGCTTTGTTATTCCCGCGCTCCGACGAGACTTCTGAGGATCTGCACACTTCCGGATCCCACCGCTGCCACCAGTGTAACCGGTTATTTTCTTGCCCGGTGCGGGATTCGATACGAGGTGTACTGAACCACAAGGCGACGTCACTAACCGCTCGGCTAAAGGGTCAGACCCGTTAGCTAGGGACTAACGTGTCTTATTAGTAGTTTACAGTAAGCTGTACGGGTCACCGTCAAGTCCAGCTTCCTTTAGTTTAAGCAGATAATCTTGCGTTACCATCCCGGTTTCACTGGGTTCCCCTACTAGAAGCCGCCATGTTGCGGATGTTTTGCCGCTGACTGCGACTGAGGGGGCGTGGTCCGGTGGGGAAGTGACGTCAACGTGCGATTGGGGAAAACAGGAAGGAAAGTCCGGGGGCCTCTGATGGACAGGTGAAGAAAGGGCAAGGTCTGAAATGATAGCAGAATTAGAAATGTATGCACAACCACTTGGACCAAAATGAAAGAAAAGGATGAATGAGTAGCCTAAAACTCAAAAACCATGACAGGAACCCCATCTCCCCACCCCAACCCCCCACTAGGGACCACCAGACTGGTCAGGACGGGACCAATGGAACCCAGAGATGAGCTCCGGGTCCACGATGTTGCATACATGGACCTAAGAATGCTCCTCAGGGCCTAACTCTCCCAGTCCACAAGGTACTGGAGTCCCCTCCCTCGAGGTCCAGGGTTGGGTATGTGATTGGTTGTGTACGGGGGCCCTCCATCAAAGAGCCAGGCGAGAGGTGGGAGTCTGGAGTCAGATTGCAGAGGGCTTTCTTTCACCAGTTTAATGCGGGAGACGTGGAAGGTGGGATGGACGCTTAAGGGACGTGGAAGGCGACGGCACGCCACCGTGGGGTTAATGCCTTTAGAGATGGGGAATGGGCCAACGAACCTGTGAGCCCCCGGTCACAGATGTCCCTGGGGAGGCCGTGCGGGCAGAAAACAGTATAACAACCGTTCTGCAGTCTCTTTGGCAATGGGGAGCGTGAGCAGAGGAATAAAGGGTGCAGATTTGGAGAGAGAGAGAGGGGGGGGGAGAGACCAACAAGTACTAAAATAATTTCTGCTCCTTGTCCATCTTGAGAGGGGTTGGCTGATTAGACCCTCCGCTAAATGCTTTGAGTCAAGTATTCTCATATTATTAATAATAATAATAATCAAAAAGAAATGCTGAACCCACCGAGTTTGTTCAGGTTGTGATAAAAAGAAAATACACATTTGATTCTTTCAAAATGGATTCCAAAAAAAAAATCTTACAGGGCAAATGAGGAAACATAACATGTTGACACACACAGACGCCACTGAATGCAGGCCTAAAGGATGGCTTTGTGCTGTCTTGTCGGGTCCTTCTCCTCTCCAGCTTTCTGAAGGATCTCATTGTAAAAAAAACAAAAAAAATGTTTTTCTTCCCTTGGCGAACAGCCTGGAGCATTTGTTTTGTTGGGATACCACATTTGGAGGGGCTGAGAGGAAGACGAGGGAGGACGCATGAGGAATAAGATGCCACAGTAAACACGTGCCTCCGCACAGCAGCCCGTCCTGACGGGGCGGGGGTATCCAGCTGTGAGCGCGTGTGCGTTTTCCGCCACCTCACATTACTGATGTTGAACGTTTAAACGGAGGAAATACGCTCGAGCTCTGGGGACCAGAAGACATTTGGGGCTAAGCTAATGTAAACTACTAATAAGACACATTAGTCCCTAGCTAAAGGGGTCTGACCCTTTAGCCGAGCGGTTAGTGATGTCGCCTTGTGGTGCAGTACACCTCGTATCGAATCCCGCACCGGGCAAGAAAATAACCGGTTACATTGGTGGTAGCGGTGGGATCCGGAAGTGTGCAGATCCTCAGAAGTCTCTTCGGAGCGCGGGAAGAACAAGCGCGAGGGCGCGCTTCCGGGGAGGGTGAAGACTGTAAACTACTAATAAGACACGTTAGTCCATAGCTAACGGGTCTGACCCTTTAGCCGAGCGGTTAGTGATGTCGCCTCGTGGTGCAGTACATCCCGTATCGAATCCCGCACCGGGCAAGAAAATAACCGGTTACACTAACATCCGTACACGTGTAGGGGAAAATGAAAATGTCACAGTAAAGTAAAACTGAAACATTACTTGAAGTGCCGCCAAAATGGGGGCCTGCTTGCAAACTTGTGTGTGCATTTAGGGTGCGGCGGTTTGCGGACTCTTTATCCATCTAATCACTGCAGCCCCCTGACACGGCGTGCTAATGAGCTTTAAAATATACATCATCACTTCCCACAGTCTCTTTAATTAAATTTTGATGCCACTTATTCAGCAATCAAGAGAAATGACACACTCGCCACGCCCAGAAGCGTGGGGGCAACGTGGGTCTCGAGTGAGTTAAATGCCCGGTTTCGAGGGCGTGCAACACTGCACGCTCGTGTTCCTGGAACACGTGAAGCGCCACCGATACAACCCAGAATGTGAATAAAAGGGGCACAAGTATAAAACCCAAAATGATCAAATCAATCAGAACCAGAGGTAGAAGGTTCTGGCTCGTGAGAGAATCGGTCATTTGGACCGTGGCAGTTCGGTCCTTCGGTAGTAGTTACTAAGTGTTCACGAGAGGAATGGATTTTACATCTTCCCTGCGCTGAAGTGAGACACCTAGAAGAAGGGGGCAAGAATGATACGAGCAGTGGCGCCCCCAAGGGGTGGCTAGGGCTACAAAATAACCGGTTACAAATACACGCATTATTACATCTATTTAAATGAATAGGCTCCAGGGATACAATTCCAACGGGACATGAGAGACTGTGACATCCTGTGTTTCACCGAATCCTGGTTGACCCCGAACCGTACCGGACTACGCAGTCACACCGGCTGAACACTTCTCCACTGTCCGTATGGGTAGAACAGCGGAGTCCGGCAAATCCAAAGGTGGAGGAGTCTGCTTCATGACAAACAGCAAGTGGTGTGACCCAAGCAACGTTACGGTTCTCTCTCGGACCTGCTCTCCCCACCTGGAGCATCTAACCATCATCTGCCGTTCAGTCTACTACCTGCCCCGCCAGTTTGCATCAGTCGTCATCACAGCGGTCTATATTCCACCACAAGCCAACACTGACGTTGCCGTATCCGAGCTGCAGGAGGTGATAAACAAACAACAACAGCAGCAGCAGCAGCGGTATCCGGGGGCTGCTTTCATAAAGCACATCTGACCCGGGGCACGGCAGAATTTAAACAACATATTGTAACGTGCATGGATAAGTAGAGACGTTGGTCCTTGACTAACGGGTCGGACCCTTTAGTCCAGTGGTTCTCAACCTTTTTGGGGTCCTGGACCCCCTGCGTATTGTTGATCTACCCTGAGGACCCCTCCACCTGATCTTGGGGGAGGGGGGTTGCAATTTGATAGAAACAGTAGAAACTGCATTTTAAATTGCATTATAGCATTTATTCACTCTTTGGGGCAAAAATAAGAGCTTTCAGTTGTAACTTAGATATAGTTAACAAAACAGAATTCTTATGCAGTAACTTTCAGATATATGTAACGAAACAGAATATGTATTCAGTAACTTTCAGATATATGTAACAAAACAGAATATGTATTCAGTAACTTTCAGATATGTGTAACAAAACAGAATATGTATTCAGTAACTTTCAGATATATGTAACAAAACAGAATATGTATTCAGTAACTTTCAGATATATGTAACAAAACAGAATATGTATTCAGTAACTTTCAGATATATGTAACAAAACAGAATATGTATTCAGTAACTTTCAGATATGTGTAACAAAACAGAATTCTTATGCAGTAACTTTCAGATATATGTAACAACACAGAATATGTATTCAGTAACTTTCAGATATGTGTAACAAAACAGAATATGTATTCAGTAACTTTCAGATATGTGTAACAAAACAGAATTCTTATGCAGTAACTTTCAGATATATGTAACAACACAGAATATGTATTCAGTAACTTTCAGATATGTGTAACAACACAGAATATGTATTCAGTAACTTTCAGATATATGTAACAACATAATGTTTATGCAGTAACTTTTAACAATGCAAACGGGAGCGAGATCTCTTATTAAAATACAACAAATTACACTTGTGAAACAGATGTAATTAGAGAAAAAAGTCCTGTTACCCTTTATAGTTTAGGTAGATAAAGGTCTCAGTCACGTTTGAGTAAAATAATCCTATTTCTATAAATGTCATAGGATCTTTTTTTTAAATATATTTTATTTTCACGGACCCCTTGCAATTACACCACGGCCCACTAGGGGTCCGCGGACCCCCGGTTGAGAAACACTGACTTAGATGAGTGATGGAGCGTATCTGTCAACAAATGTTGTGTCCGGATGAGCTGATTCAAGCCTCTCTGATTCATTTGTTTGGTTGTGTTCGCCATGATTCAGCGTTTACAGATGTTGTAAGGTGGGTGGGGGGGGGCAGGGAAAAACAACAACAACAACTGGAAAATCATGGCTTTACCTAGCTTGGAGGTGGGATTAGACCAGCCTCCTCGGATGGCTTGCAGGGTTGCTGTCAGAGGTGTGAGGCGATGTGTGTAGGGAGGCTTCTCGGTACGCTTACTGTGTGCCTCAACACCTCCACAGGCTTGACTCTTACACATTCACAACCCTCTCAGGTTCACACTCCACAATGTGGCAAACACTTGACCTGGTTGTGATGGATGGGCTAGCATGACATAGGGCAACAAATGGCTTTGCACTTCATTAGGAGGACGCAGTGGTGGCGTAGTTACGGTAGAGTTGCTGATCAGCTAGGCCCGCACGTACTTAAGCACTTACACAGGGACCCGTGCGTTACCCGAGATGACTCAACGTGGCAAGGACATTTCCGGTCATATCTAATCCACTTTATGAAGCCACAAGTACTTGCCTCATATTAACCTATACGTCCATTTATGCAGCCAATTTAAAATGTCATTTTTTTCTGCACACCGTTAGACTACAGCTAATTTGATTTTGAGATTTATGTTAAACATGTTTCCCCATTCAGTGTGTAATTTGTGCAAATGCCAGATATGCCAGTGGAATAAAGCGTGTGAACAAGAAACAAAAACAACGTTGACATCTTGACCAGGGAATTAAATGGCACTGATTGTGTGTATGCGACCGTAACTCTGCGTAATAAGCCTTGCAGATATGATTTTAACAGTCTGTTCTGAACCGCATCTGATATTCTGGCCAGAAACGTTTCCATGAAAGTCTGCAACATTACTGGCATGAACCCTTTTGATAGTAAATTGTTCCAAAAGAAACTAGCCAGAAGTGAAAAATGTTCTCAAATAATCTAAATGAGTAATCTTTTAGGAAGTTAAATGTACGCTGAATTTGACAAATACTTTTTTTTTTGTTTTTTTTTTGTACGGGTTTTGTTTTAATTGAGTTTGGGGCTGCAGCATTAGCATTAGCATTGTGATATGTTACACTGATTCGCAAAGCTTCCAGCATCAGCAGGAACACCGCTGCCTCGTGTTTGCTACCGCCTGCTTGTCTTTATTCTACTGTTCCTTGTCTCCATTTTACCCCGGCTAATTGCCCTCTGCCTCGACTGAAGCGCTCCAGATCCTCCAAGAACATCTACATGCAGAACGGCATACGGCAGGGGTGCCCAGCCCCTGGCCTCGAGGGCCGCAGTGTGTGCGGGTGTTTGTTCCAACCGTGCACTACACCACCAGATTTAGCTAATTACCTCACCTTTTGGTCCAAGGAGGGAGAGGAATTAGTTAAATCAGGTGGCGTAGTGCACGGTTGCAGACGTTGCGGCCCTCGAGGCCTGGAGATGGGCACCCCTGGCCTACGGGTTGCCCTGATGTGACGACCAAGTGGACGGACTGAAAGCAGTTCCTGTGTCTGCTTTTTGGTATCCCCTTTACTGAACGTGTTTTGGATGACGGCTGAGAGGACAACACAACTGGCAGCCTCTTTTCATTATGACAGCAGGACAACACGGCAGACACAGGGCACCAGCGACTGTCAAACGCGACGCATGCAGTAGCTTTTCCCCCGTTGTGTTATAAAATACAAATAAAAAGAAAGGATATCTGTGAAGCTCGGTGCCACGTGCGGTTATCTGATAGTATTTGTTGTATCGGAATCAAAAACACTTTATTTGTCATTTCATTTCATGCCCTTGCGCACATGAAATGAAATGAAACAGCGTTTTCCCCCGGCCCACAGCAGTGCAACACAACGACCGGTACACACGTCCAAAACTACAAGAACACTTATATCCAAACCAACACATACGTCTAAACTAAAATAGATAAATGAAAAAAAAAAATCACCGCCCAGGAGAACGAACGCCAGCCAGGATGACTGTCAGAACTGCCGGTAGAGATGGAGATAAGAGAGCATCCCGACCAGCTGCACCTCAGTAGACCAGAAAGCTCTGCAGCGGGTCAGCAAGGCGGCCCAGCACATCACCGGTACCCAGCTCCCAGCCATACAAGACATTTATCACTAACCCTGCCTTCGAAGGGGTCTGAGCATCAGCAGGGATCCCACCCACCCCAACCATGGACTGTTCTCCCCCCTGTGCTCTGGGAGGCGCTACAGGAGTCTCACGGCCCACACTACCAGGCTCAAAAACAGCTTCTTTCCCCCAAGCTGTTGCCCACCTGAACCTGGCCACCCACTGAATGTCTGTAGATATTTTTGAATATTTTTGAACTTGTGTTTTTTTTAACTTATTTTAAGCTTTTGGTCTTCATCTGTTTATATCTTATACTGGGTTTGCTGTGTTTGTCTGTGTCCGTCTTGCAGTTTGGTGAAGCCACAGCCCTCATTTCATTTTTAACATGTGCCTGCACACTGTTTTTAATGACAATACATTGAACTGAATTGAACTGAATTAGCTTAGCCTACCCAGCTTCCGCATCCTGTCAGACCGCCCACGGTGTTTCCCTCTTCAGGCGCGGCTCCGGTCAGGGCCGTGGTCCTTGGGCCCACCGGACACAGCAGGCCAAGCTCCATATATATATATATATATATATATATATATATATATATATATATATATATACACTCACCGGCCACTTTTATTAGGCACACCTGTCCAACTGCTCGTTAATGCAAATTTCTATTCAGCCAATCACATGGCAGCAACTCAATGCATTTAGGCATGTAGACATGGTCAAGACAATCTGCTGCAGTTCAAACCGAGCATCAGAATGGGGAAGAAAGGTGATTTAAGTGACTTTGAACGTGGCATGGTTGTCTGTGCCAGACGGGCTGGTCTGAGTATTTCAGAAACTGCTGATCTACTGGGATTTTCACCCACAACCATCTCTAGGGTTTACAGAGAATGGTCCGAAAAAGAGAAAATATCCGGTGAGCGGCAGTTCTGTGGGCGAAAATGCCTTGTTGATGCCAGAGGTCAGAGGAGAATGGCCAGACTGGTTCGAGCTGACAGAAAGGCAACAGTAACTCAAATAACCACTCATTACAACCAAGGTATGCAGAAGAGCATCTCTGAACGCACAACACGTCGAACCTTGAGGCAGATGGGCTACAGCAGCAGCAGCCCACACCGGGTGCCACTCCTGTCAGCTAAGAACAGGAAACCGAGGCTACAATTCGCACAGGCTCACCAAAATTGGACAATAGAAGATTGGAAAAACGTTGCCTGTTCTGATGAGTCTCGATTTCTGCTGCGACATTTGGATGGTAGGGTCAGAATTTGGCGTCAACAACATGAAAGCATGGATCCATCCTGCCTTGTATCAACGGTTCAGGCTGGTGGTGGTGGTGTAATGGTGTGGGGGATATTTTCTTGGCACACTTTGGGCCCCTTAGTACCAATTGAGCATCGTGTCAACGCCACAGCCTACCTGAGTATTGTTGCTGACCATGTCCATCCCTTTATGACCACAGTGTTCCCATCTTCTGATGGCTACTTCCAGCAGGATAACGCGTCATGTCATAAAGCTCGAATCATCTCAGACTGGTTTCTTGAACATGACAATGAGTTCACTGTACTCAAATGGCCTCCACAGTCACCAGATCTCAATCCAATAGAGCACCTTTGGGATGTGGTGGACCGGGAGATTCGCATCATGGATGTGCAGCCGACAAATCTGCAGCAACTGCGTGATGCTATCATGTCAATATGGACCAAACTCTCTGAGGAATGTTTCCAGTACCTTGTTGAATCTATGCCACGAAGGATTAAGGCAGTTCTGAAGGCAAAAGGGGGTCCAACCCGGTACTAGCAAGGTGTACCTAATAAAGTGGCCAGTGAGTGTATATATATATATATATATAGCTGCTATATATTATATATGTTGTGTTGTATATAGTTGTTAGTAGTAGTAATGATTACAAGCTAAACAAAAAACAAAGAGAACAAAGTAAGTTTACATCTTGCTTTCTTTTCCAGTGTTCTGGGACACGTGCCAGAACCAAAGTGCCACAACATGAAATCAAAAACACACAAAAGCAACAAAAGATTCTGACAAGACAAGAATATAAAGCAAGAAGCAGTGAAAGCAGCACAACGCTTAAGCAAGACTGGTGTTGCAGAACAAGTACACGGGAGCACGGGAGCAGGAGAGCAGGACAGCAGGAGAGCAGGAGAGCAGGAGAGCAGGAGCCGAGAGGCGACTCCTACAGAGGGACGTAACGAAGGAAACGAAGGACGCGAGGAGCTCGGCTTTAAACCGGGCTCCAAAACAACAGTTTGAAGGGGGGTGTGAAACGAAAAGAACAGGTTGCAGGAGGTGTGAAATGAAAAGAGGGGGATCACTGGCCATGACCAGACAAGTACAGTGGGTAGATGGGGAACTGGGGGGAGGGGGGGCGCTAACGAGCTAAACTGGGTTCTTTGAAAATGGGCCTGCAGGCAATCGAGCCACCCACATCCAGTTTGGTAGCGATGTCTGATTCCTTCTCCCACTGCTGCCGCTTATTCACTCCACACTTGAAACACCTCCCTCTCCTCACCCTCACAATAAAACACCTCCCCCTCATCACCCCCACAATAAAACACCTCCTTCTTCTCACCCCCACAATAAAAACACAGATTGTGACAGTGGTAAAAAAGGAAGCATTAATATAAGGTGGTGGTGGGTGTCCGGGTGGCGTAGTTGTCTAATCCATTGCCTACAAACTCGGGGATCGCTGGTTCGAATCCCCGTGTTACCTCCGGCTTGGTCGGGCGTCCCTACAGACACAATTGGCCCTGTCAGCGAGTGGGAAGCCGGATGTGGGTATGTGTCCTGGTCGCTGCACTAGCGCCTCCTCTGGTCGGTCGGGGCGCTTGTTCAGGGGGGGGGAGGGGAAACTGGAGGGGAATAGCGTGATCCTCCCACGTGCCACGTCCCCCTGGCGAAACTCCTCACTGTCAGGTGAAAAGAAGCGGCTGGCGACTCCACGTGTATCGGAGGAGTGGGGTAATTGGCCGGATACAATTGGGGAGAAAACATTATGTATATATATATATATAGTATATATATAAAAGGTAGTGAGTGGTATTGTTATTATTAAACAATGAAGTGGTAAGTTAAAGCATGCCTGGCTACATAATGAGTTGTAGCAAGTGTTGGAAGTCACGGGCAGGAACGCCATCCAGCTATGGCTCCGTCACAATGTCAGGCCTTCGGAAATATGCAGGAAATGATTCACAGACCCTGTAGAACTTTCCCTCTGATACACGAATTGAGCGTCGAATGTTCTCTTGTTTTAGACAAGACATGAGTTCCCGCAGCCATCGAGAGTGTGTGGGTAGTTCTGCCCCCCCCCCATCTGAATAAGATCGACCATCATGCCAGAAGGGAGGCAGAGGACAGAGCATCACGCTTGGATTTCGGTAGCGACTGCAGCTTCTCTCCCTTTTAGATGACTCCATCACAAACCTTCAGCTCATCCAACTGAGGCTCAGAGCTGAGTGCTTTGAGTAGTATTCGTACCAGCTGGCGTGAGTCTTGTCAATGCCCTCTGCCTCAAGCTAAAGGAGGTCAAGTAAATAAAAGCAAACTGCTGAAAACTCTATTTACCAGCTAAAGGCCATCTTTTTGGATGTACTACATGCAGCCTATTTTTCAACACATATCAGTGCGTATATTAGATACTAAATCTGCATTTGTTATTACTGAATTTGGCAATCAGTTTTAAATTGAATAGATACTGCCATATTGGGTGATTTTGTATTGCATTATTCAATTCAATTCAATTCAATTTATTGTCATTAAAACCATGTGCAGGCACATGTTAAAAATGAAATGAGGGCTGTGGCTGTGGCAATAAGTTAAAAGAGAGCTGGAGTACAAAATATTTAAAAATATCTACAGACATTCAGTGGGTAGCCAGGTTCAGGTAGGCAACAGCTTGGGGAAAGAAGCTGTTTTAGAGCCTGGTAGTGCGGCCTCTGAGGCTCCTGTAGCGCCTCCCAGAGCACAGGGGGGAGAACAGTCCATGGTTGGGGTGGGTGGGATCTCTGCTGATGCTCAGACCCCTTCGAAGGCAGCGTTTGTGATTCATGTCTTTTATGGCTGGGAGCTGGATACAGGTGATATGCTGGACCGCCGTGACGACCCGCTGCAGAGCTTTCTGGTCTACTGAGGTGCAGTTGCCATACCACACTGAGATGCAGATGGTCAGGATGCTCTCTATGGTGCAGTGGTAGAAGTTGGTGATAATTTTGGGGGGTAGACGGGCGCTCCTCAGCCTCCCCAGGAAATGCAGGCGTTGTTGGGCCTTTTTCACAAGGGCCTGGGTGTTTAATGTCCACGTAAGGTCCTCGCTGATGTGGACTCCAAGGAACTTAAAGCTGGAAACACACTCCACTTCCACCCCATTGATGTGAATGGGGGAGTGGCTGCAGCTTCTAGACCTCCTGAAGTCCACAATCAGCTCCTTTGTCTTCTGCACATTAAGGACAAGATTGTTGGTAGTACACCATGATGTGAGGTGCTCAATCTCGTCTCTGTAGGCCATCTCGTCGTTGTTGGTGATATGGCCAATGTGGCGTCATCTGCAAACTTAACTATAACATATCATGGGGGAGCGGTGTGCATTGTGGCATAACTTGGGCACAAACAGCCTGGTGCGAAATATGCAAACACATAGTAAATCATTACGTTGCTGTGAATTTGAGCATTTGATTTGATTTGATTTGATTTGCAAATTGTGGGCTCCCGGTCTGGGGAAAATGCTAGACGGGGACACACTAGTGTTGCAGAACTCACTTCATTAATTAAACGGTGGGGCAGGAGTGTGGCTGATTGGGGTCCTTCTTACAGTGTGCTGGCAGAATTAACATGGGTCACTCTGGAAGACAGAAAGGAGAGGGAGTGAGACAAAAGATGGAAACAAGGTATCAAACCATCTTTGCCATTAATCCGTTGTCTGTGTCCATGGTCATCTCTCACTCTGCCATCTAATTGCCGGGGTCACATGTCCTTTTTCAAAAACCTGTACTCACATTTCTCCCCTCCACTCTACTCCCCCTTTCCCCAAAGTCTTAGTCTTTTTTGCTTGTGTAGAGTGATGATAGACAAGCTGCATCTGATGGTTAACTGGACATGGCCGTCAGCTACTCTCTCTCCAAGTCTGCCAGAGGAATGTCTGGTAGTATTTGGAGCTCTGGACTTGTCCTAATGGCTTCCTTCTAGATGAGACCTCACATTTCCAACCCCCATAGCTTCATGCTAGTGCAGGGGGCGACAGTCCAGAGGCACTCATCCCTGCAGGAGAGGGCATCCGCATTGCCATGGTACTTCCCAGCTTGGTGCTCTACCTTGAAGGCAAAGTCCTGCAAGTCTAGAAACCAGCAGGTGATATGTGCATTTTCCCCTTTGTTTAGGTAGAGCCATTTCAATGGAGCATGATCTGTCACTAGGATAAACCTTATCCTCCCGCCTAATATGTAATATTGCAGTCCGCACATTGCCCATTTCAGTGCCAAGGCTTCTCTTTCTATAGTAGCATGATTCTTCTCATGCTTAAGCAGTCTATGGCTAATATATAAAACGTGGTGATCTTCCCCATTTATCACCTGTGACAGGACTGCTCCAGGGCCAGACTCCGAGGCATCTGCCTGTAAGATGAAGGGGCACTAGAAATTTGGGGTAGCCAAGACTAGTTCTCTGCAGAAGGCCTTTCGTAGTTGGATGAAGGCTGATTCGGCTTCCTCAGTCCATCTGATCTGGCGCTGGTTCCTCTCCCTAATTTTGGTGAGATCATAGAGTGGGGCAACACGTTTTGCTTAATTTGGTACAAACTGACTATAGTATCCCACTAAGCCCAAGAAGGTCTTTACCTGCTTCTTCGTGCTGGGCCCGGCCCAGTGGGCGATGCTGTTCACCTTGTTTTGTTGCGTCTTCACCATGCTCCTTCCAATAGTGTGTCCCAGATAATCGGCCTCCTCTAATCCAGGGGGGCATTTGCTGGGATTCAAGACCACCCCTGCCTCTCTCAGAGCATGAAGCAGTGCCCTCAAGTGTTGGCAGTGGGTGTCCTAGTCTGTGCTGTGGATGACAATGTCATCCAGGTACATGGCTGCATATTTCTGATGGGGCCGGAGTAGCTTACCCATCATCCATTGGAAGGTGGCTGGTGCTCCATGGACTCCGAAGGGAAGGACTGTGTATTGGTACAGGCCATCTAGTGTCGAGAAGGCCATCTTCTCCTTGGCCCCGTCGGTGAGTGGTACCTGCCAGTATCCTTTGGTGAGGTCCAGGGTGCAGATGAACCGGGCAGATCCTGACCTCTCAATGAGCTCGTCCACCTTGGGCATTGGATAGGCATCAAACTGTGATATCTCTTTCAGCTTTCTAAAACAGCTACAGAAGCGAGGAGTCCCATCTGGCTTAGGAACCAGCACTATTGGGCTGGACCAAGCAATGCACGACTTCTCAATGACCCCACTCTTAAACATCTTCAGAACCTCCTCTCTTACCATCTGCCTCCTGGTCTCTGGTATACAATATGGCCGTTGGTGCACTATTCTTCTTGGTTCTGTGATAATGTCATGCTGTATTACTGTGGTCCTACCTGGCTGGTGAGGGATCTCAGAATTGCCCCATCAACTCCCTCAGGTCTTGCTTTTAATTTGTCGAGAGTTGGTCTCCAAGGGAAATAAGCTCCGGTGTCAGGTTTGGATCTTGGGCCATCGGGGCTGCTGCGGGGGCTGAGTCTGGGTCATACCACTGATGTTCACATGATATATTTGGTGGGCGTTGCACCACCCCGGTTGTCTTACTTTGTAGTTCACAGATCCTGTTCTTTCCATCCCCTCATATTGCCCCTGCCATCTCGCTAGGAATTTACACTTGGTGGTAGGGACCAGCATTAGTACTTTCTCACCTGGATGGAATTCTCAGATCTGGGCCCCTCGATTATACTGTGCCCCTCCTGGGCCATGTGCATGTGTTCTCTCACCACTGGCCAGACCTGTGCCATGCCCTGTTGCATCTCGTCCATATGCTCGATCACAGAATGGTGGGGTGAAGGCTGCTGTTCCCAAATCTCCTTGGCTATGTCTAGTAGGCCTCTGGGTTGCCGGCCATACAGCAGCTCAAAGAGTGAGAAGACTGTGAAGCTCTGGGGTATGTCCCAGATAGAGAATAGTGCATATAGTAACAACTGATCCCAATGTTTCCCATCTATATCTATTAGCTTCCTCAATATCCCCTTTACTGTTCTATTAAATCTTTCTACCAATCCACATGTCTGCGGGTAATACACCAAGGTTCTCAGCCATTCAACCATCAGTGGTTTGGACATCGCTTCAATCACCTTTCACATAAAGCATGACTCCTGATCAGTCAATATTTCTGAGGCAATCCTCACCCGGGAGAAGTGTAAAAATACCTCCGTGGTGACCACTTTGGCAGTGGCGATCTGCAATGGTATGGCCTCTGGATACCAGGTGGTGTAGTCTAGGATCACGAGGATGTAGCGATGACTTTGTGCTGACTTTGGCAAGGGGCCCACAATGTCCATGGCTAACCGGCTGAATGGCATGGGGTACCAGCGGTCCAGGTGGTGGTGTCATGGGGGTGGTTAGCTGGCATTCGGTACAGTGTTGACAGTAGTTCTTGACTGCCCATTTGAATTGCGGCCATTAGAACCTTGCCATGATATGCTTGTAGTTTTTATGGGACCCCCAACTGTGCCCCAAGTATGTGAGTATGAGCAAGATAGAGGACCTTAGAAATATAGGGACTGGGTACAAGTAACTTGTTAAACTACAGTCATGTGCTATGTTGCTTGATTGTTTGTCCCCAAACTATCCCACAATGCACAGCGATTTCCTATAATGAAGCACAAAATCACCTACTATGGTGGAATCTGTAAAATAGTCTATTAAGAAACTTTTTTTTACACTTTTATAAACTTTTTATACTTGTACTGTCATTTATCAGGATGACAGTATAAATATAAAAAAGGGCCTTGCATTTTGACTTGTGAAGCACTTTGTAACCATGTTTAGATAGATGCTAAAGGAGTAACCAGGCCAACACTATAGACACTACTTAGTGGGCATATTCTACAGTTGTGTTAGCAGCATTTTTATTTATTTTTTGACAGGCACACAGTATCGGGACAACTTGCTCTGCGAAGGCATAATATGACTTGAAAACTCTGTAGAGGAGCAGAGGAAATAAGGTGAGGGATTGTGGCTTTTTTTCTCTATTGGGGAGACACGCCAAGGAAGAGTACCTGGCACTGGGACACAGAGGGGGAAACGCCAAGCTTGCTCTATCTTAGCCCTCCCAGTGGGTGTCTTTCTCAGGCACGTTTTCCAGGGATGTTCACTCGATCAATCAGGTTCAAGTTTTACCTTGTATTTGACCCCAAAGGGCAAAAAAAGGTTGCCCAGCGCAGGTGTATAAAAATAAAGCATCACGCAATCAGGTAAAACGAAACGCAAAACAGGCCAAACACAGAGAAGCACAACATCCAGTCCAATTCCGCATGAAATCCAAAACATTTTTCCTGTTAACCTTTACCTGTCTTCTCACCGCTCGCCATCTTTTTAACCACCTTCCTCCCCAAACACTGACCGGTGCTGCAGCGCTCCGAAAGACGGCAGCTGCACATCTAATTCCCTGGAGGTGTTTTCAGGGGAAAACTCTCAGCGGTGCGCCACCTACAGTCCGGTATTCCATAACATATTGTAACGTGCTAGGATAAGAAGACACGCTGGCCGCTGGCTCGCGGGCCTGACCCTTTAGTCTAGCGGTTAGCGGTGCCTCCTGCGGCGCGGGCGATACGGGTTCGCTTCCCGGCCGCGGCAGTCCCTGTGGTTGCGTCGTCCCCCGAATTCGCTACATTGGTGTCAGAAGTGGGATGGAGCGACCGTAAGGCCATCGGAAGCGTAGGCGCCCTGACGCGTGAAGGAGCTGATATGCTTAAGCGCGGGGACGCGCTTCCCGAAGGAGGGGGGTAGTGTAACGTGCATGGATAAGAAGACACGCTGACTCGCGGGTCTGACCCTTTAGTCGAGCGGTTAGCGATGCCTCCTGGGGTGCGGGCGATACGGGTTCGCTTCCCGGCCGCGGCAGTTCCTGTGGTTGCGTTGTCCCCCGAATTCGCTACAATATGTTGCAATCTCACATCTTTATCATATAACATGTTCTAGAATAGTTTTAGACTGGACCGCGTTTGATATGTACTATCACAGAAAGTAACATGGGATCTGAGGTTGACGGATGTAGATTGTCTTCATACAGGACTGGGGCGCCTTCTTTTACGTGGAAAAAAGAAGTAGAGAAGAAAGGAAAAGCGAAACCCTTTTCCTCTTTTTCTTTAATTTACTGGCAACCGTGCATGCGTACGAGTGGCTCTCAGATTACTTGCAGCACAAACACAGTCCTATTCTCTCTCTCTCTCTCTCTCTCTCTCTCTCTCTCTCTCTCTCTCTCTCTCTCTGACACATACTCACACATACACAGTAATCTTCGAGATGAAATTAATAAGATAGCGACGCTAGACCACATTTTCTGACAGCCATGGAAAATATATCAATTTTCCACGTGGCCATTTCCGAGAGGTCCCTGCATTAATTTCACAGCTCCAGGCAGCGGCAGCGCAATAACCTCCTCTACACAGTTTAAATGGGGGGATTTGTGAGCTAAAAGAGATCACAATCTTCAGTTCCATCGCATGTTAATTGAGCTGTGTTTCCTCTGCGTTCTTACTGATGCGTCCAACCTTTCATTAACACTCAGCAGTGCTCAAAACTGGGGGGGGGGGGGGCGGGTTCGATGGACGGCCTTTCCCTTAGTTGACGCGCTGGGCATTTGTGTGTGACGGATTCTGCTCAGAGGGTTTGTCAGGTCAAAAGTTGGATTTCATCTTCAGGCAGCAAACCTTAATAGCTTTGGCAAATTATATTTTGGACTTTTTATACCCTAGAATGTTAACGTGCAACTCTAAGTCGTGGTTCCCTAATTCCCAAAAGAGTGAGCATGAAGCACGGCGGTAATGTCGACAGTGCATCAGCCTCCTATTCAGCTGTCCAGGGTATTGCAGCCAACCTGTGATCCCGCCCCCCCCTCCTCCCTTTTTCTCCCCAGTTGTATCCGGTCAACTACCCCACTCTTCGGGGTCATCCCCGTTGCTGCTCCACCCCCTCTGCCAATCCTGGGAGGGCTGCAGACTGCCACGTGCCTCCTTCGATACATGTGGAGTTGCCAGCCGCTTCTTTTCACCTGACAGTGAGGAGTTTCACCAGGGGGACGTAGCGCGTGGGAGGATCACGCTATTCTCCCCCGCAGACACGTCCAGTTGGGTCTGTAGGGACCAAGCCGGAGGTAACACGTGGATTCGAACCGGCGATCCCCGCTACGCTTCCCGGACGCCCTGGCTGAGCGCAAATTTAATATCCGTTCATGTCTTTCTTGTTTATTATTCAATGTGTATTGTAAACCTGGGAGATTATTTTATGACTCCACAAACATGCGGCCTTCCCGAAGCTCAGACGTAGACCCTTCAAATATACCACACGGATTTCTGCTGCAACCCTAACTTTGATATTAAGAGGAGATTTAATTAACATTGCAGTTTTACTGACTGAACCAGAGGACATTAGGAAAAGAAAAGGGTCAGTCTTCATTTACATCACAGATTGGCGTGCCAACTCCAACCAAAGATGTCGAAACAATACAGCACCTGAGTATTTTCAGTCTCTAGTTCATCGTCCACAAAAACACTTCAATCTGAGGGTCACGGTGGAGCTGGAGTCCATCCCAGCAGGCGCTGGGCAGAAGGTTTAGAGACACCATTGACAGGCACAAACATTAATTTCTTTGGGCGGTTTTAAAGACTGCATTTCCCCTGACATGCATGTCTTTGGACTGTGGGAGGAAACCACAGTACCCGGAGGATACTCTGAGGACAGGCTACAACTCCAGTGAGGACAGGCTACATCTCCAGTGAGGACAAGCTACAACTCCAGTGAGGACAAGCTACATCTCCAGTGAGGACAAGCTACAACTCCAGTGAGGACAACCTACATCTCCAGTGAGGACAAGCTACATCTCTAGTGAGGACAAGCTACAACTCCAGTGAAGACAACCTACATCTCCAGTGAGGACAAGCTACATCTCTAGTGAGGACAGGCTACAACTCCAGTGAGGACAACCTACATCTCCAGTGAGGACAAGCTATATCTCCAGTGAGGACAAGCTACATCTCCAGTGAAGACAAGCTACATCTCTAGTGAGGACAAGCTACATCTCCAGTGAGGACAAACTACAACTCCAGTGAGGACAAGCTACATCTCCAGTGAGGACAGGCTACATCTCCAGTGAGGACAGGCTACATCTCCAGTGAGGACAAGCTACAACTCCAGTGAGGACAACCTACATCTCCAGTGAGGACAAGCTACATCTCCAGTGAGGAGAGGCTACATCTCCAGTGAGGACAGGCTACATCTCCAGTGAGGACAACCTACATCTCCAGTGAGGACAGGCTACAACTCCAATGAGGACAACCTACATCTCCAGTGAGTACAAGCTACATCTCCAGTGAGGACAACCTACATCTCCAGTGAGGACAGGCTACAACTCCAGTGAGGACAAGCTACATCTCCAGTGAGGACAAGCTACATCTCCAGTGAGGACAGGCTACATCTCCAGTGAGGACAGGCTACATCTCCAGTGAGGACAAGCTACAACTCCAGTGAGGACAACCTACATCTCCAGTGAGGACAAGCTACAACTCCAGTGAGGACAGGCTACAACTCCAGTGAGGACAAGCTACAACTCCAGTGAGGACAGGCTACAACTCCAGTGAGGACAACCTACAACTCTAGTGAGGAAAAACTACATCTCCAGTGAGGACAAGCTACAACTCCAGTGAGGACAGGCTACATCTCCAGTGAGGACAAGCTACATCTCCAGTGAAGACAGGCTACAACTCCAGTGAGGACAGGCTACATCTCCAGTGAAGACAGGCTACATCTCCAGTGAGGACAGGCTACATCTCCAGTGAAGACAGGCTACATCTCCAGTGAGGACAGGCTACAACTCCAGTGAGGACAGGCTACAACTCCAGTGAGGACAAGCTACAACTCCAGTGAGGACAGGCTACAACTCCAGTGAGGACAACCTACAACTCTAGTGAGGAAAAACTACATCTCCAGTGAGGACAAGCTACAACTCCAGTGAGGACAGGCTACATCTCCAGTGAGGACAAGCTACATCTCCAGTGAAGACAGGCTACAACTCCAGTGAGGACAGGCTACATCTCCAGTGAAGACAGGCTACATCTCCAGTGAGGACAGGCTACAACTCTAGTGAGGACAGGCTACATCTCCAGTGAGGACAAGCTACATCTCCAGTGAGGACAGGCTACATCTCCAGTGAGGACAGGCTACATCTCCAGTGAGGACAACCTACATCTCCAGTGAGGACAAGCTACAACTCCAATGAGGACAACCTACATCTCCAGTGAGGACAAGCTACATCTCCAGTGAGGACAACCTACATCTCCAGTGAGGACAGGCTACATCTCCAGTGAGGACAGGCTACATCTCCAGTGAGGACAAGCTACAACTCCAGTGAGGACAACCTACATCTCCAGTGAGGACAAGCTATAACTCCAGTGAGGACAGGCTACAACTCCAGTGAGGACAAGCTACAACTCCAGTGAGGACAGGCTACAACTCCAGTGAGGACAACCTACAACTCTAGTGAGGAAAAACTACATCTCCAGTGAGGACAAGCTACAACTCCAGTGAGGACAGGCTACATCTCCAGTGAGGACAAGCTACATCTCCAGTGAAGACAGGCTACGACTCCAGTGAGGACAGGCTACATCTCCAGTGAAGACAGGCTACATCTCCAGTGAGGACAGGCTACAACTCTAGTGAGGACAGGCTACATCTCCAGTGAAGACAGGCTAAATCTCCAGTGAGGACAAGCTATATCTCCAGTGAAGACAGGCTACATCTCCAGTGAAGACAGGCTACAACTCCAGTGAGGACAGGCTACAACTCTAGTGAGGACAGGCTACAACTCTAGTGAGGACAAGCTACAACTCCAGTGAAGACAGGCTACATCTCCAGTGAGGACAGGCTACAACTCTAGTGAGGACAAGCTACATCTCCAGTGAGGACAGGCTACAACTCTAGTGAGGACAGGCTACATCTCCAGTGAGGACAGGCTACAACTCTAGTGAGGACAGGCTACATCTCCAGTGAAGACAGGCTACATCTCCAGTGAGGACAGGCTACAACTCTAGTGAGGACAAGCTACAACTCCAGTGAGGACAAGCTACATCTCCAGTGAGGACAAGCTACACCTCTAGTGTCGTTCGCTTTCTTTTTTGGATTTGAATCCTTCTTCTGAACGCCGAGTTTGTGTTTTTCTCCTGAGCATCAGCAATAACTCGGTCGGGGGCGTCCGCGTGGCGTGGCGGTCTATTCCGTTGCTTTCCAACAAGTGGATCGCTGGTTCGAATCCCCGCGTTACCTCCGGCTTGGTCGGGCGTCCCTACAGACACAATTGGCCGTGTCTGCGGGTGGGAAGCCGGATGTGGGTGTGTGTCCTGGTCGCTGTAGTGGCGCCTCCTCTGGTCGGTTGGGGCGCCTGCTCGGGAGAGAGGGAGAACTGAAGGGAGTAGCGTGATCCTACCACGTGGTACGTCCCCCCTGGTGAAACTCCTCACTGTCAGGTGAAAAGAAGCGGCTGGCGACTCCACATGTATCGGAAGAGGCATGCGGTAGTCTGCAGCCCTCCCTAGATCGGCAGGGGGGTGGAGCAGAGACCGGGGCGGCTCGGAAGAGTGGGGTAATTGGGAAGAGAAAAATGGAAAAACAGAAGAAGAAGAGAAACAGCGCCGCCCCTGCTTCAGCTCTGGCAAAGCAACCGCATTCGTCGTTTTTTCCAAACAACTTTAGATCCGACTTCCGTGTGACGGAAGCGTTTGCGCGTCGTGCGCAGAACACTGCGCATCTGCATGTGTAGTGCTCTGTGCACGTGCGTGTGACGCTGTTGTGTAGGAAGTGGGGTTGTTGTGAAGCGTCTAGTGTGTTGGTGTAGTGTTGTGTGTCTGTCACGTCTCACTCCCAACCTTCACCGCTGGCCAGCAGGAACGCGAACAGGCGAGCCGAGCACGCGAGTCTCTCCCTGCCAGTACATAGCCTCTCCACCAGCGATCCCTATGTAGCGCCTCCTCGTGGCGACACACGGTAACTGCGTACACCTTGGACCCTGGCTGAACTACAAGGGGCTCGGGGGAGGTGTGGCACCTAGACGTGTGGTACGCAGGCCCACCGGTGTGAGGATATTCCCTTATGCCCACGAACCAGCCCTCAGCTTTGGGTTAAATAGTGCCACCTAGTGGAAACCCCGGGAGAGGACTAGACTACGGGAGTAAACCCCTACACAACACCAACGTCCACAGTTCTGTAGTTTTTTTTTGTTTTTCTTGCCCTTTTGTATGTGTATAAGTGGGAGAGTACTGCTGGCGTCGTGTGTGGCTGCCGCTTCTCCCTCTCGTACCTCCCCCCCGTCCCATCCACCCCTGTATGTCTGCCCCCCCCCGCCCCATCCACCCCTGTATGTCTGCCCCCCGCCCCATCCACCCCTGTATGTCTGTGTTATGTTTATCTGTTGTCTTGTTTCACCCCGTTTACTGTAAAGCGACTTTGATTGTTTGATTTATTATTATTATTATTATTATTATCATTATTATTATTGTCTCCAATTGGCTAACCCTAACCTAACCCAAACCTTAACCAATCAGAGGCAGAGTTTGATGGTTGATATAAAACACATCACTACCGGTGCTCCAGTGTGGGAAAGTCACCCCCCTCCAGACACCAGGTTTAAAAACTATACTGCAAAATACAAAGTGATGTGTTCCTGGCGGTGATTGGCTTAATCAGCACTGTGTAAACTTGTTTGGGGAATTCTGCCCTGCATCCAAGCCATCCTAGCTGTGTAGCTAGCAGTAGCGGGCAGCCGCCGTGCAGCACCTGGGGACCACCTCCAGTTCATCTTGCCCTGCTTCGGTCAGGGGCACAGACAGGAGTGCTAACCCTAACATGCATGCCTTTCTGATGGGGGGGGGGGGGTCGGAGCACCCGGAGAAAACCCACCACAGACACGGGAAAAACATGCAAACTCCACACAGAGGACGACCTGGGATGATCCCCAAGGTTGGCCAGCCCAGGAGTTCGAACCCAGGACCTTGTCGCTGTAAGGCGGCAGCGCTAACCACCATGCCGCCTTGGTTTAAATGTCACAAGATCAAAAACTGACCAACAACTTTTTCCCCCACTTCTCCTCCAGGCTTTTCAGACCGGTATAGTAACCCTGGTGTGAGAGGGACTGAGGGAAAGTTGAACATTAAACATACATAACAATGCATTGCTTTTACATATCAACAGGGTCTAAAGATTTACACCATGTGGAGCTTAAGCATGAAAACTGGAGTCCTGCACTCCAGCTTTAAAACACGCGAGTAAAAGAAAGGAGGGATGAAGCCACACGACTCATGAGGTTGAGGGGTTGGGGCCATTCAAAACTGAAGACAGGCCTATAACGGGGTTTTTTAAGGTCTCTTTGCACAATATTCAAAGTATTTTTCCTCAGGTGGTGCAGCAGAGTTTCTCATAGTGCAGAGCTTGGTCCCGGAGTAGCAAACTAACCAAAAGGTGCAGGCGAAGGTCTGAGGGAGCAGTTCTTTAAAATATCAGAGTATGTTTACATGGACGCGTCCAAAGGTCAGCAGAATAATTCCGAAGTCCAACTCTTATGGATATCTCTATCGTAGCAAGCTGCTGGGAAAATTGCATGAGCACGAGCTTTAGGCGAGCCTGCTGGAGAAGAGAACAAACCTCCCAAAGACCAAAATCCATACCTCAAGAAAGGGCTGCATGCGAAGCTGGAGCCACGGGTCAGAATACGACTTAAAACAAATACAGGCGTCCATGGTGATATCAGCTATACGGCAATACAGGTTATGAGCTGAAAATAAGAGTATGATTCAGTGGGGCCTGCAGAAAAATCTGAACGGGATGGCCAAAGAGGGGCGAGTTTCAGACATGGCACTCAACAACTTGCATAGCTGTGCAATCAAGGGGATGAGGACACAGTTTTGTAAATTAATGCAAATGCCTGTTTGAATATCACAGAGTAGGAAACCCATTTGAAGTGCTGGAGCATTAAAAACATTGTGCTCACGACACCTTCGCAGTCTCCCTCCATCGCTGTGCAGCGTTCTACGGGTAGTATTGTCAGACAGCTTTACGGGGCAGTAATGAAACATCATGAAGCGGACACAGGGCCTATAAATGCAAGCTCTCGTGTCAGAATTGTGGGGAATGCTGAAGTGACACCAGTAGGGTTACCGTGAAATGCCCATTGCCATGTGACCTGACCAAGAACAGGAAATCAGCGTCGAGTTGTTTAACCATACACGATGGCTTGGCAATAGGAGGTATTTAGTGAGGGCTGCAAAGGCCGTCCCCGGCCACCACCTAGAGCTGTCATATGAAGTGTCTGAAAGCAAACAGTGTGGTTTGTTTGTTGACCGAGGGCAGGGAGCCTGGAGTGACTCTGTGGTGTCAGCGGCAGAACTGCGGGGACTGGCAATCCCACAGCTAAACGCGGCCACTGTTAAATTCACTATTTATGTTTGTCCCTGCAGCGAGTCTGAGGACTGAAAGAGCGGCAGCCGAGAGCAACACCTCCACGCCGAAGGATCGGTCAAGTCATTATTCGTTTTATTTGAAAGTAACGGTGCATGTTGAGTTAGAGTCAATGAAATTGATTCATTCAGCTCAAATATTATAACATCTATTATAATAGATGTGAAAATATTTGAGCTGAATGTTATTTACATCCGGCCTGTGGCACCACTATGATGTCCTCATTGCTAGTATCATAACCGATACCAGCCATGGAGAGGATTCGATACAGTTTTTTTTGAAAACAATAACTTAATAATGATAATAATAATAATATAAGCCCTTCCTTTGGTTGAAACAGAGAGAAACACAAGCAGAGTTTCAACGCTGAAACAGAAATATTAGGGGGGGGGGGGACTGCATCATTAGATAGAAGACACACGTAAGAACACTGCAGAAGCTGGGTGGGTTTGTTGTGACCCAGATACTGATTTTTGTTCTGCATATTTGGAAGGTTTCCTGACAGCCGTAGCAGAATATCTGGTTACAGTCCAAAACCATAAACAATTTTAATATTAGGGCACACTAACATGCACAAATGCAGAATATTGCACGTGCTAAATTGGATGAAATGGGAAATAACCGGTTGAGGAATGCATTCTCGGTGCATCCGAGGTTATGGCACAAGCCAGTGTGCATGTTAACAGAATATGTGAAGGTGTGGTTCCCTACCTGTCCTAGTTACATATCAAGGTTCACAACGACGTGGAGTTCTGGGGCTTTAATCATATAGCAACACAGTAGTCCATCAGTAGTGACCAGTAGTTACGGGAAGCAGCCATTTTCCATGACGCTTGAGACGCAAAAGTTGTGATAGGTTGTTTGCATATGACGTCACGAACTACAGATGGGAGGACCGGAAGGGATTTTCTACATAGGAAGCGCTGTCACAAACTTTCGGAATGCTTATGTTTGGCGTCATTAACTGAGAAACCACAAGGAGTTTTTATTGAGTACCAAAAGTCGTTGTTCACGAGGGGGGGGAAAATGCAGGAAATTGACCGGAAACGCAGGGAAAAATGGCTCGCGAACCGTCGTCTGCGGTCGGGAGGGGGCGGAGTCGGATAACGCGCGTGCGCAGTGACCACTTCGTCAAAAAAAAATCCCTCTTCATCACATAAGATCTTGTCCAACAGATCTTACTTCCTGTTTACACCTTCCTCTCATAATATCGTCTAAACCAGCACAGTTCAGGCTAAACTGGCTCCATCTCGTCCATTCTGCTGTTCACTTCCTGCCCTCCATCCGAATCTGGCGCGTCATCAGAACCACGTGACTGCAAACGAGCTATTGTTCACACTGAAGTTACATAAACAAGCAAACACTCGATAAACATCTTTCAGCTGTACGAGACCACAGGTATGGACCCTCGCCATAGCGGCCCATTCAAATATCCACATATTCCCGCCACTGTCCCACCCTTCATCTCGCTGTTTGCTTTCTGGCTTAGAAATGCTCGAGGATATGTCGATGAATGAACACCCCGAACCATGTATATACGCAATACAGTACAAAGGTGCAGTCACAGGGCATCCGGGTAGCGCAGCGGTCTATTCCGTTGCCTGCCAACACGGGGATGGCTGGTTCGAATCCCGCTGTTACCTCCGGCTTAGTCGAGCGTCCCTACAGACACAATGCCCTCTGTGCATAGCTGTAGTCCACTGACTTCCGGTTTCTGGTAGGTGCAGGTGAAAGTTTGTCGACAATTCTGTGCATGTGGTTAACATTTATCCATGGTAAATCTTGCAGGTGTAAACTACTAATAACTACTGACCCTTTAGCCGAGCGGTTAGTGATGTCGCCTTGTGGTGCAGTACACCTCGTATCGAATCCCGCACCGGGCAAGAAAATAACCGGTTACACAGGCATCGCAAAAAACATGCCATTGTCAATAGCACACGCCAACAAACAGGAAACTAACATGGCCGCTGCAGTAGAAACCGGAAGTCAGTGGGCTACAGTTACGCACAGAGCCGATTGGCCGTGTTTGCGGGTGGGAAGTCGGATGTGGGTATGTGTCCTGGTCACTGCACTAGCGCCTCCTGTGGTCGGCCGGGAACAGCTGGCAGATGCTGACTGGAGGATGAGCAGAGGGAGGGGGTTGAGAGGAGCAAGAAGCTTCAGCAGAGTCCATGACAGCAGGGGCCTCTGCTACATACATGTAGATTTCAACTAGAAGAATTTACTCCAGAGACTTTAGTTCTTATCCACTACCCTACTGGTGTGGCAGGTAAACTGGTGGTCAGTACCAGTATTACATATTTCCCAACGTTCAGTAGGCTACCGGTAAATGATAATGAGCAATAATATCAGGGATACTTGAGAAATATTAGGGCTACCTGTTTCCAGGTTTAGCCAGTGCAGGGTCAGTTGTGTATCGGGGCTCTTGTGTAGTTTATCTCAGCACTACCCACACACTGCCTCCGCTCAGGCTCAGGCCTGTCACTCAATCCATCCCATAGGACAATCTGACACTGTTTACATTTGCCTGGTTTCTGTCAATGGTTACACATGGCTTGGATGTGCCACACAACTGATTTCCACACATCAGTACCTTACAGACTCTCGGGACTGCTCCAGGGAAGTTAGTTCATCCAAAAATCATAAACACTGAAATGAACTCACCCAGCACAAGTAGGAATAAGCTGGGGGGGGGGGCAGCCCAGCCTGCGAATCTTCACAGCCCGTAACTGCCCTCCTCTGTGTGCATCCTGTGGAAATCGATGCATCATGCGGCCTTGTCCCAGCAGAACGGAACAGCCCAAAACCGCACAACACGCCATTTCTCCTTCAACTGCAACAAATTGGCGAGAAATGGGCCAGGATCGCAGGAAAAAAAATCACTGAAACGTCATGATGACAGAGCCAGACGCTGGTAGGCAACATGGCGCCCGTCGCACACGTGACAGGCTCTCAGCCAATCACAGCGCGTGTTGCAAAGATCAAAAGATGGGGTGGGGTGAACAGCGTGATCCTCCCACACGCTACGTCCCCCTGGTGAAACTCCTCATTGTCAGGTGAAAGGAAGCGGCTGGCGACTCCTCGTGTATGGGAGGAGGCACGTGGTAGTCTGCAGCCCTCCTGGATCGGCAGAGGGGTTGGAGCAGCGACCGGGACGGCTCGGAAGAGTGGGGTAATCGGCCGGATCCAATTGAAGAAAAGGGGGGGTCCACTAACTAACTAACTGACTGACTGACTGACTGACTGACTGACTGGCTAACTAACTGACTGACTGACTGACTAATTAACTGACTGACTGACTGACTAACTAATTAACTGACTGACTGACTGACTGACTGACTGACTAACTGACTGACTGACTGACTGACTGACTAACTAACTGACTGACTGACTGACTGACTGACTAACTAATTAACTGACTGACTGACTGACTGACTGACTAACTAACTAACTGACTGACTGACAGACTGATTAACTAATTGACTGACTGACTGACTGACTAACTAACTAACTAACTAACTAACTAATTAACTGACTGACTGACTGACTGACTAACTAACTAACTAATGAACTAACTAACTAACTGACTGACTAACTGACTGACTGACTAACTAACTGACTAACTAACTAACTGACTGACTGACTGACTGACTGACTGACTAACTAACTAACTAATGAACTAACTAACTGACTGACTGACTGACTGACTGACTGACTGACTGACTGACTAATTAACTGACTGACTGACTGACTGACTGACTGACTAACTAACAAACTAACTAAATACCAAAGTGCAGAAGAGTCGCTAACAAAACAAATGACTCAGGTTCAATCGTAACAAAACTTTACCATTATCAAGAACATTATTTGCACTTACTGCGAACAAATTAAAGCTTAACTTGTTTTCGACAAAGCCTCCACTTTAATAACCTATGAGGGAGAGTAATTTCTTTAAATTTGCAATATAATGTTAAAGCAGGGTAGCTCCGGCCCAAGTCCTTACTCCAGCACACAATTACCAGCAGATAACTCGTAATTAAAACTGTTCGTGTGACACATTCCTGCAAAATTCGACTGGGCTGTAAACAAAGGTGGGCGCGTCCTTATCTATCTGCAACCAACGCCTCATAATTGCCTTTGGTTTTGTGAGATGATACGGAGCTAATTAATATTTTGGAGGTATGAATTGTTTGGGCTTTTGCCTCTGTTAGCGCGCGGCCCTTTGACCTAAATGTGGCTTTTCCAAGTAATCAAGGCAAGTCAGTGTTATTTGTGTAGTCCATTATCACAAATTACACATTTGCCTCAGGGGGCTTTACAGCAACACAGAAACCTGTTGTCCCTAAACCCTCGCACCGGATAAGGAACAACCCCCCCAAACCCCCCCCCCCCTTTAACAGGGAGAGAAAATAGGGAGAAACCTCAGGGAGAGCAACAGAGGAAGATCTCTCTCCCAACATGGACAACATGCAATGGATGTTGTGTATACACAATTTACACAATACAACACTGACAGAGGATAAACAGAATTATAATGAAATTATACAACATATGAAGACTATGAAGAGGAGGACGCCAAGCAGTGTTCAGATGCACTATGATGAGGAGGTCAAAGAAGATTGAATCAGTTCATCTGGACACGTTCATTGACAGATAGGTTTCATCATCATCTAAGAGACCTCTTCAGTCTCACCTGACTGCAGGTGTCCCCACCCTTATAAACAATACAGTGGCTGCAGGTACCCCACCCTTATTAAAAATACACTTGCATAACGAGCCAAACCAACCATCAGTTTCATATGCAAATATGGGTGTGACCATTAACTAGAGTTACGGTGGCCATGTGTACTATTCACAGAGGACTTGGGAATGGCTCCAATCACAGCATTGTAAGATGCTGACAGATGTACTCTTAGCCCCCCCTCGGTTCATGGATGATTGTCCCCTCTTCACATAGATGGCCTCTTCGACTCCCCGTTCAAACCAGCGTTCCTCCCTATCAAGGATGTGCACACCCTCATGCTTGACAGAGTGGCCACTGGCCTATAGATGGTGTAGACCGCGGAGGCCTGGCCTGCCGCATTAGCTCTGCTGTGCACGATGCTCCTGTCAAGATGCTCAGCATCTTACAATGCTGTGACTGCAAACATTCCCAAATCCTCTGTGAACAGTACACATGGCCATTGTAATTCTAGTCAATGGTCACAGCAATTTGCATAAGATACTGATGGTTGGTTTCAGTCCTTATGCCACTGTGTTGTTTATAAGGGTGGGGACACCTGCAGTCACTGTATTGTTTATAAGGGTGGGGACACCTGCAGTCACTGTATTGTTTATAAGGGTGGGGACACCTGCAGTCACTGTATTGTTTATAAGGGTGGGGACACCTGCAGTCACTGTATTGTTTATAAGGGTGGGGACACCTGCAGTCACTGTATTGTTTATAAGGGTGGGGACACCTGCAGTCACTGTATTGTTAATAAGGGTGGGGGTACCTGCAGCCACTGTGTTGTTTATAAGGGTGGGGACACCTGCAGTCACTGTATTGTTAATAAGGGTGGGGACACCTGCAGCCACTGTGTTGTTTATAAGGGTGGGGACACCTGCAGTCACTGTATTGTTTATAAGGGTGGGGACACCTGCAGTCACTGTGTTGTTAATAAGGGTGGGGACACCTGCAGTCAGGTGAGCCTGGAGAGGTCCCTTAGGTGAGTGATGAAACGTATCTGTCAATAAACGTTGTGTCCAGATGAACTGATTCAACCTTCTTTTGTTTTCTTAGCTGGATTATCGAGCATGCATCAAGACATACGATGAGGAGGTTGCGAAGCAATGCCCAGCTGGTGACCATCATCACCATGGGAACATGGATGGAGGACAGAATACACGTGCACATAGGGGAGACTCACATTACGCCATTCACACACAGAGGGAGAGAAAGGAGAAAACGTCATTCAGAGAAAGAGAAAAGACATGACAGAGAAGAGAACAGTTTGCAATGGTCATAATTGAAACACAGGGGGGGTCCGGGTGGCGTGGCGGTCTATTCCATTGCCTTCCAACACGGGGATCGCTGGTTCCTAATCCCCGTGTCCCTGCAGACACAATTGGCCGTGTCTGCGGGTGGGAAGCCGGATGTGGTTACGAGTCCTGGTCGCTACACTAGCGCCTCTGATTATGCATAATATGCTGCTTCTATGTGATAGTTTACATTGGGTGCTGTTCATTCAAATCAATAATGTATATTTTTCTTAACTCTCATATTGACAGTTTTCAACTAGCCTATACAGTATAATACAACAGCATCATAGAATTCCCGAAATTCAGTCATGGCTTTTGGTTTTGGAGTGCCACCCCAAGATTTTCAGTAGCTCCATTTGGCCAAGTTATAAACCTCAGGAACAATAAGTGAGAGAGAATAACAGGAGTAGAATAGCAGGAGTAGAATAACAGGAGTAGAATAACAGGAGTAGAATAACAGGGTAGAATAACAGGGGTAGAATAACAGGGGTAGAATAACAGGAGTAGAATAGCAGGAGTAGAATAACAGGAGTAGAATAACAGGGGTAGAATAACAGGGTAGAATAACAGGGGTAGAATAACAGGGGTAGAATAACAGGGGTGGAATAACAGGGTAGAATAACAGGGGTAGAATAACAGGGGTGGAATAACAGGGGTGGAATAACAGGGTAGAATAACAGGGGTAGAATAACAGGGGTAGAATAACAGGGGTAGAATAACAGGAGTAGAATAGCAGGAGTAGAATAACAGGAGTAGAATAACAGGGGTAGAATAACAGGGTAGAATAACAGGGGTAGAATAACAGGGGTAGAATAACAGGGGTGGAATAACAGGGGTAGAATAACAGGGGTAGAATAACAGGGTAGATTAACAGGGGTAGAATAACAGGGGTGGAATAACAGGGTAGAATAACAGGGGTAGAATAACAGGGGTAGAATAACAGGAGTAGAATAACAGGGGTAGAATAACAGGGTAGAATAACAGGGGTAGAATAACAGGGGTAGAATAACAGGGGTGGAATAACAGGGTAGAATAACAGGGGTAGAATAACAGGGGTGGAATAACAGGGGTAGAATAACAGGGGTAGAATAACAGGGGTGGAATAACAGGGGTGGAATAACAGGGTAGAATAACAGGGGTAGAATAACAGGGGTGGAATAACATGGTAGAATAACAGGGGTAGAATAACAGGATAGAATAACAGGGGTAGAATAACAGGGTAGAATAACAGGGGTGGAATAACAGGGGTGGAATAACAGGGGTAGAATAACAGGGGTAGAATTGAAGATTTTCTATTCAGATATTGCAGGAGCCCAAAGTTTATTATAAGAAAGCCTTGTCGTCCATATAAAGGAACCATATGAAAACACAAAATAAAGTTTTCAGTCATATAATCTTCAGTAGTCTGACTAAATTAAAAATTAAAAATAAATAAACAGATAAATAAGGGACAACATGGATTTCTTGTGAAATTGTGAGCTTTCTTTGACATTTATGATGTTTTCATGCCTTGAAATATGAATGTGCGCTTGCACTTCTCATCCCCACTGCTGCGCATATCAAGTAGCTTGAACAGCGGGACGCGCTAGAGGGACAGACAGGAGCCGGAACTACCGGAGCTATGACGCTGAATTGGAGGATGACGTCATATGTCCGGACACATATGAGAACCTTAAGATCCGCATCCCAGTCGATATTAGAGCGAGCCTGGATGGAGTAGACGCACCATTCTACTCACCACGAGCACCCACGCTGTCCGAGCCACGCACGAGTAGAACAATACTA
>NC_079228.1:9512498-9562248 GCF_029633865.1 Lampris incognitus
TCTGTCTCTGTCTCTGTTTCTCTCTCTCTGTCTGTCTGTCTGTCTGTCTGTCTGTCTGTCTGTCTGTCTGTCTGTCTATCTGTCTGTCTATCTCTGTCTCTGTTTCTCTCAGTCTGTCTCTGTTTCTGTCTGTCTGTCTATCTCTCTCTGTTTCTCTCTGTCTGTCTGTCTGTCTGTCTCTCTTTCTGTCTGTCTGTCTGTCTATCTCTGTCTCGTTTTCTGTCTGTCTGTCTGTCTGTCTGTCTGTCTGTCTGTCTGTCTGTCTGTCTCTCACTGCTTATCTCTCTCTATTTGCTTATCAGCACAGCTAGAACTGGCTTTCCATACAGTGAAGAAATTAACTACAGAACAAAACATAACGACATAGTATGCTATCGACGACGCAAATGGAGAACAAAAAAAGCGACTGCAAAGAGGTGGGCGGAATATTGCAGTGGGCTTTACAATTGTGACCTCAATGAAAATCAGGATGTGTACAACCAACTGATAGTTGATGACAACAAAGGCGCAGAAGACGAAGATCACATCTTAAGATCCGAAGTTGAAGAAGCCATCAAACATCTGAAAAACGACAAAGCACCAGGAGCAGACAATGTACCAGCGGAACTAATCAACAATGGCGGCGACAAAGGTATAGACATCTTACTTAGCATTTGCAACACAATGTATAGCCTGAAGAAATGGCCTACGCTGTGGACTACTTCGGCACTGATTCCACTTCCAAAGAAAGGAAACGTGAAATTATGCAGCAACTACAGAACCATTAGTCTAATCAGCCATATGAGCAAGGTAATGCTCAGGACCATTCTCAGGACAATCACACCACAAGTTGAGCAGATTCTTGCTGAAGAACAAGTTGGTTTCAGGTCTGGAAGAAGCACAACCGAGCAAATCTTCAATTTGAGGGTTCTTTGTTAAAAATGTATATAACATCAACGAGAAGTCCATCACAACTTTATTGATTTCACGAAAGCCTTCGACAGAGTGTGGCAAGAGGCTCTATGGAAAATCACGAGAAAACATAACATCAACGAACACCTTGTCTAAGTTATCCAAGCTCTTTATAAAGATTTGAATAGCGCAGTGCTATTGGACAGCACACTCAGCGACTGGTTCACTACAACAGTAGGAGTGAGACAAGGTTGTTCACTGGCACCATGCTTTTTCAATGTATTCCGTGAAGAGATCTTCACCAACGCTATGGAGGTTTTTGACTCAACTCACAATCAGCGGAAGAAAAATCACCAACCTTTGCAGGTGACATAGATCTAATCGCCAGCAACAGGGAATAACTAGCTGAAATAACTAGAAGACTGGACAAGGCGGCTAAGGACGTGGGTATATTGGTCATAAAGATTTGAAAAGCGCAGTGCAAGTGGACAGCACACTCAGCGACTGGTTCACTACAACAGTAGGAGTGAGACAAGGTTGTTCACTGTCACCGTGCTTTTTCAATGTGTTCCTTGAAGAGATCGTCACCAACGCTATGGAGGTTTTTGACTCAACTCTCACAATCGGCGGAAGAAAAATCACCAACCTTTGCAGGTGACATAGATCTAATCGCCAGCAACAGGAAATAACTAGCTGAAATAACCAGGAGACTGGACAAGGCGGCTAAGGATGTGGGTATATTGGTCAGCACTCGGAAAAGCAAAATCATGACAACAAAAGAGCACCCGAGGACGGAGACTGAAGAGATTGAAGAGTGGAACACGGATATCATTGTTGGCAGCGGGAAAAAAACCGAGGAAGACACGTCTTTCAAATATCTCGGATCTGTGACTAACGAAGAAGGAAGATCGGAAAAAGAAATGAGGCGGAGAATCACCATCGCAAAAAGCGCAATGACCATGCTCAACACGATCTGAAAGATAAAAAAAAACTTGGAATTAATTAAAAAAATGCAACTGCTCCGTACCATCGTAATAGCAGCTCTTCTATACGGCGCAGAATCCTGGAGCCTAACAAAAGCTATGGAGAAAAAAATACAAGCCTCTGAACTTGGAGCATACAGAAGAAAGCTGCACATCCCATACACAGTGCACATCGCCAACACTGAAGTGCTGAACAGAGTTAAGGAAGCAGTTGGTCACCATGATAGTTTACTGACAAGGGTAAAAAAAAAGAAAAGGAAATTAAACTGGTTTGGGCACGTTTGTCGAACGGAAAGGACACTTGCAAAGGAGATCCCGCAAGGCCTGGTAGAAGGGACTAGGAGGAGAGGGAGGCGAGAAAAACCTGGGTAAACAACATTGGAGAATGGCTACAGATGAGCGCAGTGGAAGCGGGGAGAGCTGCGATGGATAGAGAACGGCGAAGAGACTTGCTGAGGCATCAGCTGTGCTCCTACGACCTCCACAGGTTACGGAACTGATGATGATGATGATGATGATGATGATGATGATGATACCTATTCAGACTAGGAATTTGACTCCGGTACACAACGGTTTCTAGCACTTGCACACAAAAAAGTACAAGAAGGGCGTCCGGGTAGCATAGGGGTCTATCCCGTTGCCTACCAACATGAGGATCGCCAGTTCGAATCCCCGTATTACCTCCGGCTTGGTCGGGCGTCCCTACATACACAATTGGCAGTGTCTGCGGGTGGGAAGCCGGATGTGGGTATGTGTCCTGGTCGCTGCACTAGAGCCTCCTCTGGTCGGTCGGGGTGCCTGCTCTTTGGGCTGGGGGGAATAGCGGGATCCTCTCAAGCGCTACGTCCCCCTAGTGAAACTCCTCACTGTCAGGTGAAAAGAAGCGGCTGGCGACTCCACATGTATGGGAGGAGGCATGTGGTAGTCTGCAGCCCTCCCCGGATCGGCAGGCCTAATTGGCTGGATACAACCGGGGCGAAAAAGGGGGGGGGGCAGTTAAAAAAGAAGAAGAAAAAAACAACAAACAAAAAATAATAAAAACAACAGAAGAAATAAATGGAACAACAACAGGACATTGGAGGCAATAAGCATGTATGCACAAGCAGGCATGTCAGTACTACACAGTCTTGGGTAACACTATAATAACTACACAAATGATGCATCACTTAAGTATTAGTAAGTACTCAATTCATCATTTGTAAAGTATTTGTAAAGTATTTGTAAAGCGAGACATGCACCCATGGTTAGTGAGTGTTTATAGATGTTTTATAAATACTTATTAATACTGCAATTCGTGATTAATTCACGCACAAAATGTACATCTGAATAGTTTGTTAAACATGTACTTACACTTTCTAAAGGATGTAATGGTCCTTTAGACTTGTGTGAGTCTCCAGGTGCGGCGGGCCTTGCAGTCTCGTGTGTAAAGGCTGTGTAAGACAGATAGTCCTCACTTCAGATGAGCTCTACACAATACTTCACTAGCAACTAGTAATGACCTGAATTAATCATGAATTGCAGTAGTAATAAGTATTTATAAAACATCTATTAACACACTCACTAACCATTCGTGCATGTCTTGCTTTACAAATACTTTACAAATACTTTACAAATGATGAATGCAGTACTTCCTAATACTTAAGTGACGCTTCGTTTGTGCAGTTGTAAAATGGTACCGAGTCTTGTTATGGTTGAGTAACCATCAACCTGTGCCCATATGTTGTACCATACTGCTTATACTATATTGTCCACACACTATACCATACACTATACCATATACTATACCACCACTCCACAACCCATCATGCCCGTATACATTTGTATCGCAGTATTTTTTAAGATGGTGGCAGTTTCACGGTATATCGCAGTGTTTTTCTTCCATGACAGCGTTTATACAGGTGTATTCTACTGCCAGGAGTGTGTACAATATAACACCATTTTAATATCACCATGTATATACTGCAGCTTGATTACTATAGGGTTCACTTGGCCCCACAAAATGACACAATATATGAAGGAGTCAGAAGTCATGAAACAGTTACAGAATGTGAAGAATGACGCAATAATATAATTATATTACATATGAAAGAGATCAAGACAGTTCAGCCCCGCTCCCCCCCCCCTTTTCTTCCCAATTGTACTTGGCCAATTACCCTATTTCCGAGCCGCTCCGGTCTCTGCTCCACCCCCTCTGCCGATCCGGGGAGGGCTGCAGACTACCACATGACTCCGCATGCCTCCTCCGATAGCACGTGGGAGGATCATGCAGACTGCCGCATGCCTCCTCCGATACACGCGGAGTCGCCAGCCGCTTCTTTTCACCTGACAGTGAGGAGTTTCACCGGGGGGACGTAGCACGTGGGAGGATCATGCAATTCCCCCCAATTCCCCCTCCCCCCGAACAGGCGCCCCGACCGACCATAGGAGGCGCTAGTGCAGCGACCCAGGACACATACCCACATCCGGCTTCCCACCCGCAGACACGGACGATTGTGTCTGTAGGGACGCCCGACCAAGACGGAGGCAACACGGGGATTCAAACAAGCGATCCCCGTGTTGGTAGGCAACGGAATAGACCCGGACGCTATACCCGGATGCCCCTTTATCTGTCATATGAAAGCGATATATATCTGTCTATATCTCGTTCATATGTCATATGAACGAGATATAGACAGTTCTGCTCCCTTGGTTCACCCGTAACCACAAAGTCAGGAAACATGTTTTTGTTTTTTTAATTTGAATTTGTCCCACCAAAAAAACCCCAAAACAAAACAACCCTTTCGTCTTGTACTGTACCGCATGGTTGAAACGAGATCATATCGTTGGTCCTGCGTTGTAAACTCGATTTCTCCAGCTGAGAAAAAAGGGAAACCTTGGCCATAACCGGGTGACTGGCACGTGACTCCAGTCCCACTCGCATGCCCGTCTTAAACCCTCCGGCTCGTGCGCGGCTGAAAGGGACAACATTCACTTGACGTAACGCGCAAGCCATCTCGCTTATAAAGGCGGAGTGTCTCCTTCCATTCAGACAGGACGTGTCCAAACGGATCCCAATGTAACCGGTTAATTTCTTGCCCGGTGCGGGATTCGATACGGGTGTACTGCACCACAAGGCGACATCACTAACCGCTCGACTAAAGGGTCAGACCCGTTAGCTAGGGGCTAACGTGTCTTATTAGTAGTTTACACCATCATTCCCGCCTGCTTGTATCTCCCCCGAGACCCTGCCGGACTTCCCGCCACAGCCAGCTCGATCTGCTGCGAGCTGTCCCCTGGCGCTGACTGCGGGGTTTAGTATTCCGCAGCCTCCTCCCGCCGGACCCCGCTTGTCGTCCCGGCTTCATTTGCAGCCCCTCGGGGGCCAGCGGCTCGTTGGTCCGAACCACACCAGCCCGCAGGTAAAACCGAGTCTGACTGACAAACCGTGTACCTGCAGGCTGAGGTGGCCAAAGACACCTCGCAATCGAACATGCTGCAAAATGTAAACACATCTTGGACGGGATGTAGGAAAGAAACTACGGAACGCCGGTGTCGAAACTGTGGGTTAAAATGAATGTTTTGTATTTCAGATACCAATACAACACACACCGCCTGGAGTGCTCGAGTTTCTCCAGACTCCACTTCGGTAGAGGACGGGGACTCAAAACCAGTTTGTGTTGTGAACAAAGACGGGGATGCGAACTGACCGTGTCAAAGGTTTTCCTCAAGAAATGTTGGCCAGCAGCCTTCAGGGCTGTAATCTGCTGTTAGGTGAGGGTGGTGGGTTCGAGAACGAGTCAGTAAACGGTGTGGTTTGAGACAGCATACGGGTGTTTTTTCCCATCCATCCATTATCCAAACCGCTTATCCTGCTCTCAGGGTCACGAGGATGCAGGAGCCTATCCCAGCAGTCACTGGGCGGCAGGTGGGGAGACACCCTGGACAGGCCGTCAGGCCACCCCCCCCCCCCCACACACACACACGCACATTCACACCTAGGGACAATTTAGTACGGCCGAGTCACCTGACCTACATGTCTTTGGACTGTGGGAGGAAACCGGAGCACCCGGAGGAAACCCACGCAGACACGGGGAGAACATGCAAACTCCACAGAGGACGACCCGGGACGACCCCCAAGGTTGGAGTACCACTACTTTCTTGCTATGAGGCGACCGCGCTAACCACTGCGCCACCCCCAAGTGTTAGCTTTTACAAGCAAATTATATCTAAAGGTCAGAACTGTTTAGCGCTCATGACTTATGAGCAGATTTTGAAGACCGTAGGGTGAAACCTTTTACCATGTTCGTCACTGACTGCACCAAGATCAGCAGGGGAGAGGTCCAAGTGTGAATGCAGAAAAACGAATTTTCAATGACAAGTTGCACATGTAGTCCCTCATAAACTGTACAGCAATGGAATGCTGTTAGCTGATCACCAGCTTAGTTAAAGTAGCCTATTTAATTCCCTGCAGTTAGTTTTCAATTAGTTATTCAATCATCGGCAGTCACTCGGGGTCGAGTGTGACTGTCCTCCTTCTAGGTCCTTGTGGGTATCCTTGCCAGAGGACACATGTGCGTGACGGCTTTTTACGTGGAGAGGCTGAGGCACCTGCAGCCACCACACGGTCCTTGGCAGGGGGTTGCCAAAGTCCAACGGCACGGAGAACCAAGACGACTGGGGACCACCCTCTGTTGCAGCCTTCATCCACCTTCACTGCCATTATGACCTGGAGACATCTTCCACCAGTTCCGCCGCTGAGGTCTTTGTTGGCTCGTGCTTTGTCTGGAACCTCCCCCCATGACCTATCCACCTTAGGTGACCCTACCAGGAGCCAAGCTCCAGACGGCATACCTCTTGGGGTCATTGGTACACGCAAGCTTCTCCACCACGGCAAGGTGGCGACCCAGGAGAAGTATCCATTCAGTATAACCCCTTTCACTGACGTGAAACCGCGTCTACGTCATGTCACCATGGGTGATATGGTGGCTAACTATCTTCCTATTACTGTCTTCACCACTGTGACTCAGATGAGGAGGCTTTAGCTAGAAAAAACGATCTCAAGTTTGACCTCTGCTGAGAAGTATTTTTTCTAGACTAATCAAATACTAATTGTAAAATACTCAAAAGTAAGCAAAATATGCATCTGAAATATTTTTCATTAAAATGCTGCCCGTTTCTGCCTCTGCGGGATCCTTTGATTATGCAGCTTCTTTATTTACCGCTGCAGCGAATTCAGGGGGCAGCCGGGAACCGCCGCAGCCGGGACGCCCGCACCACGGGCGACGACGTTAACCAGTCAACTAAAGGGTCCCGTCCGTTAGCCAACCGGCTAGCGAGTCTACCCGCTCATGATCGTCACACCACCCCCCTCCTTTGGGAAGCGCGTCCCCGCGCTTTAGCATACCCGCTCCCTCACGCTTCTGGCAGCACGCGCTTCCGATGGCCTCACGATCCCACTTCTGACGCCAGTGTAGCGAATTCAGGGGGCAGCCGGGAACCGCCGCAGCCGGGACGCGAACCAGTCGACTAAAGGCTCTGATCCGTTAGCCAAGGGCTAGCGAGTCTAGCCATCCGTGGTGTCACATCTCCATGTGCTCGTATGTTGTTTAACTCCATGGTAATCTACTGTTAGCTAGTTGTCTACATCTTGACACATTTAAATGGGAGGGGTGCCAGGCAGAGTCACGTCGGACAATAACAATTATAACTCAGATCAAATCAAATCAAATCAAACGTCTTCATTTCGAACGTGCAAAATAAAAGAAAAATGACCAAGCATTAAAAAAAAACAACAAATGATAAAAAACAAAACCAGAAGAATTCAACAAGAATTCTCAAGAGAGAATCCAACAAATAGTAAATGTTGGAAAAGGAGCAGGAGGGAGTTACTGCCCCCTCTCTAATGCCCAACTAGTGAACCCAAATAACACACATAGTTTTTCACACACTAGTCATACTGGATCTCTATCTCACACTGACTCACTGGGGGGAAAACAACAACAATAAAAGCGATAAAGTAAAAACAAAACAAAATAAAGAACACAGTAACAATGATTTCCATAAAACAACAATAACAGCATCCACCCTGGGGGCTACAGCCATGACAGGAGCAAAGCCTGCTCCTCGTCCTTGGACCTCTGTCAAACATTTTTATTGCATCTCTGTTTGAACTGATTTAAACTTGTGTTTGCCTTGAGTTCCTGATCTGGACCACTCCACAAACCTACGCCACGATCCGAAATACACTTCCTTCTGCGAGTGTTTCTTAAAGTTCCATTTTCCTCTTAAATTGAACAAAATAGAGATAAAATAGCTCTGTCGAACCAAACAAACCATACAAACCATACAAAACATACAAAATATACAAACCATACAAACCACACAAACCACGCAAACCATGCAAACCACACAAACCATACAAACCACACAAACCAAACAAACCACGCAAACCACGCAAACCATACAAACCATACAAAATATACAAACAATACAAACCATACAAACCATACAAACCATACAAAATATACAAACAATACAAACCATACAAACCATACAAACCAAACAAACCATACAAACCATACAAACCAAACAAACCATACAAACCATACAAAACATACACACCATACAAACCATACAAAATATACAAACCATACAAACCATACACACCATACAAACCATACAAAGCATACAAAACATACAAACCATACAAACCGTACAAAACAATACAAACAATACAAACCATACAAAACATTCAAACCACACAAACCATACAAACCGAACAAACCGTACAAAACAATACAAACCATACAAACCATACAAACCACACAAAACATAGAAACCACACAAACCATACAAAATATACAAACCATACAAACCATACAAACCATACAAAACATAGAAACCACACAAACCATACAAAATATACAAACCATACAAACCATACAAACCATACAAACCATACAAAACATACACACCATACAAACCATGCCAAACGATAAAGCAAACATCAGGGAAATGTACGTCACCAGAAACCAGCACAGCAGAAACAAAGACCACAACCCGGCTCAGCTCTCAATGTTTGTACTAAGTCAAGCAAGCAAAGCAATACTAGTGTGTGTGTGTGTGTGTGTGTGTGTGTGTGTGTGTGTGTGTGTGTGTGTGTGTGTGTGTGTGTGTGTGTGTGTGTGTGTGTGTGTGAGAAAGACTTGTCCCACAGTATCGGAGTTCAATCCAGTCGGTGAAGAGTCCGTTTGGATCCCCCCACAATCCCAAACCAGTTCAGTTCGATCCAGTCCACATGCACAAAAAGAAAGACGAACTCAGAAGTCCGCTCCGGATCCCGACAAAACACATCAAATCAGGAAATCAAAACTGAAAGAGCAGTGTCTGTATTCGCAGTCCAGTAACAGTGATTATTCATAATATATGCACCGGGGCCTCAAGGTACCGTCCATCAGTCAGTCAGTCAGTCAGTCAGTCAGTCAGCCAGCCAGTCAGTCAGTCAGTCAGCCAGTCAGTCAGTCAGCCAGTCAGCCAGCCAGCCAGTCAGTCAGCCAGCCAGCCAGCCAGCCAGTCAGTCAGTCAGTCAGCCAGCCAGTCAGTCAGTCAGTCAGCCAGTCAGTCAGTCAGCCAGCCAGCCAGTCAGTCAGTCAGCCAGCCAGCCAGCCAGTCAGTCAGTCAGTCAGTCAGCCAGCCAGCCAGTCAGTCAGTCAGCCAGCCAGCCAGTCAGTCAGTCAGTCAGTCAGTCAGTCAGTCAGTCAGTCAGCCAGTCAGTCAGTCAGTCAGTCAGTCAGTCAGTCAGTCGGTCAGCCAGCCAGTCAGTCAGTCAGTCAGTCAGTCGTCATTCAGGTTTGCAGCATCAGTGCTAGCGCCGCCGAGACCGGTAACTCCCGAAGAGACTCTCCCCCACTTTTTTTCTTCTCCTCAATTGTACTTGGCCAGTTACCCCACTCTTCCGAGCCGTCCCGGTCTCTGCTCCCCTCTGCCGATCCGGGGAGGGCTGCAGACTACCACATGCCTCCTCCCATACATGTGGAGTCGCCAGCCGCTTCTTTTCACCTGACAGTGAGGAGTTTCACCAGGGGGACGTAGCGCGTGGCAGGATCACGCTATTCCCCCCCGAACAGGCACTCCGACTGACCAGAGGAGGCGCTAGTGTAGCGACCAGGACACATACCCACATCCGGCTTCCCACCCGCAGGCACGGCCATTTGTGTAGGGACGCCCGACCAAACCGGAGGTAACACGGGATTCAAACAGGCGATCCCCGCGTTGGTAGGCAACGGAATAGACCGCCGCGCCACCCGTACGCCCAACTCCTGGAGAACCTCGGACTGGGAAATAGCTATACGTATCCCCCGGATTATTCCTCCTTCCGATCCACAAAGTTGAATCAGTTCATCTGGACACAAAGCGTAGTGGGAGAAACGTTCCACCACTTTTCTAAGTGACTTCGTCAGTCTTAGCTGACTGCAGGTATCCCCACCCTAAAAACAATGCAGTTGTATAATGACCCAAAACAGCACAATTGCGTCACAACCAAAACCAGATGTGCTCCTTCAGGGATGGTCGTTCCCTCTTCACATAGATGGTCTCATTGACTCCCCGTTCAAACCAGCGTTCCTCCCTGTCAAGGATGTCCACATCCTCATCCCTGAAAGAGCGGCCACTGGTCTGTAGATGGTGTAAACTGTGTCTGTGAATGTTCTCATTCATCCAGGTCATGGTTATACAAAGGAATTGAATGGAGTGCAACTGGACTTGGTATAGTATATCCGTGAAGACGTTTTGCCTCTCATCCAAGAGGCTTCATCACTTCGTGCCTTTCTGACTAGACCAAGCTAGTCTGACTGGCTGGTGATGAAACTCAGATATTTATCCTCTTTGGAGTCGTTATCAGAGCTATAGATGACCATGGCTCTTTGTGATCCGATGTTAAGCAGCGACGGTCGTTGGGGGTGTTAGTTTCGACTTCGTTACTGCTCCATTCGGTGGTCATGAGCCGTTGGAGCCGTTAGTGACCGACTGTTGTTCTTGGAGGCTAAGCTTCTTGAGTCTCCTGGGTAGAGATGAATTGGGGTTTACAGGAAACCTACACACACAGACCAATATCTACTTTTCGACTCACACCACCCTCTGGAACACAAACTAAGCGTCATCAGAACTCTGCAACACAGAGCTGACAATGTGCCCAGCAGCCCAACGAGAAGAACACAAACACCTGAAGGGAGCTTCAAAAACCTGCGGCTACCCCAGTTGGACCTTCGTGAAAACTGCAACACGTTCCAAAAAGACCAACGACGAGGAGAAAAGGAACAGAAGGAATGGCACAGTCATCCCGTATGTTTCTGGGGTCTCCGAGAAACTCAGGAGAATTTCCAACAAACACCGCATCCCGGTATACTTCAAACCCAGCAACACACTCCGACAAAGACTGGTTCATCCCAAAGACCGTCTACCACACACCCGGAAAAGCAATATGGTGTATGCTGTACAATGCGATGAGGATTGCACTGAACTATACATAGGAGAAACCAAACAACCACTACACAAACGGATGGCCCAACACAGAAGGCCAAACTCCTCAGGACAAGACTCAGCAGTCTATCTACACCTAAAGGAGAAGACACACTCCTTCCAGGACAGCAACGTACACATTTTGGACAGAGAAGATAGATGGTTTGAAAGAGGGGTGAAGGAAGACATCTATGCGAAACTGGAAAAACCATCCCTCAACAGAGGAGGAGGTCTGCGACACCACCTATCTCCCACTTACAATGCCGTCCTTTCATCTCTACCCAGGAGACTCAAGAAGCCTAGCTTCCAAGAACAACAGTCGGTCAATAACGGCTCCAACGACTCATGACCACTGAATGGAGCACTAACGAAGTCGAAACTAACACCCCCAACGACCGTCGCTGCTGAACATCGGATCACAAAGAGCCACGCGTATCAATACCTTTGATAACGACGGGCGTTGCTAAACATCGGAACACAAAATATCCATGGACATCAATAGCTCTGATAACGACTCCAAAGAGGATAAATATCTGAGTCTCATCACCAGCCAGTCAAACTAGCTTGGTCTAGTCAGAAAGGCACGAAGTGATGAAGCCCCTTGGACGAGAGGCGAAACGTCTTCACGGATATATACCAAGTCCAGTTGCACTCGATTCAATTCCTTTGTATAGACTGTGGAGTCCTGCCTGACGTGTTAGCTCTCCTGTGTTGTGTCATCCTCTTGGCCAGCGTCCGTTTACCTTCCCCGATGTACAAGTCACGGCAATCCTCCTGGCACTTAACAGTGTACACTATATTGCTCTGTTTGTGTCGGGGGACCTGATCCTTGGGGTGGACCAACTTTTGGTTTGAAAGCGACTGAGACGCGGTGTTTTGAAAATACGCATCTCAATTGTTCCGACACTCCTACCACATACGGAATCACCACAGGGTTACGCTTAGACAGCTGTTGTCCTTCTCTCTTCGATCGGCTGGTGCACTCTTTGGGCGTCTTCATGGCTGTGACAAACGCCCAGTTAGGATAACAACACTTAACCAGGGCCTGTTTAATGTGGGATTTCTCCCCTTCCTTCCCCGGTCGCTGTGTCAGTGGGGACGTTGTCAGCTCGGTGGTCAAGCGTCCTGATGACTCATAGTTTGTGCTCCAGTGGATGATGAGAGTCAAACCTTAAGTACTGACCAGTATGTGTTGGTTTATGGTAAACATCAACAATCTTCTACTACTACTACTGCTATTACTACTACTAGTACAACTTTCAGCTTCTCCCGTTAGGGGGCGCCACAGCGGATCATCCGTTTCCATCTCTTCCTGTCCTCTGGACCTTCCTCTGTCACACCAGCCACCTGCATGTCCTCCCTCACCACATCCATAAACCTCCTCTTTGGCCTTCCTCTTCTCCTCTTCCCTGGCAGTTCCATATTCAGCATCCTTCTCCCAGTATACCCAGCATCTCTCCTCCACACATGTCCAAACCATCTCCATCTTGCCTCTCTTGCTTTGTCTCCAAACCGTCCGACTTGAGCGGTCCCTCTAATATACTCGTTCCTAATCCTGTCCTTCTTCATCACTCCCAATGAAAATTGTAGCATCTTCATCTCTGCCACCTCCAGCTCCACCTCCTGTTTAGTCAGGGCCACTGTCTCCAAACCATACAACATAGCTGGTCTCACTAACATCTTGTTAACCTTTCCTTTAACTCTTGCTGGTACCCTTCTATCGCAAAGCACTCCTGACACTCTTCTCCACCCACTCCACTCTGCCTGCACTCTCTTCTTCACCTCTCTTCTGCACTCACCCTTACTTTGGACAGTTGACAATTTAATTTCATTTAAACTCAGAAATCAACCCCCCCTCCTCCTATCACCAATTGCAATTTCACAGTCTAAGAAGGCTAACCTGTAATTTTTCACATCCTTCCTGGGAACTTGATGTGGTTGTCCACAGAGTTATTGTGGTTGATGAAATATGGTATGTCCTGAGATGTTCTATCACCGTTTTACAATCCTGCGATTGCAACTATTCCCCAATCCTCTGAATATTACAAGTAGCCATTGATGGTCACGGCAATTTGCGTATGAAACTGATCGCTGGATTCGGTCGTTATGCCACTGTATTGTTTATAAGGGTGGCGATATCTGCAGTCAGTTGAGACTGAAGAGGTCACTTAGATGAGGATGAAACGTTTCTCTCATGAAATGTTGTGTCAATATGAGCTGATTCAATTTTCTGTGATTTCCTTGCCTGGATTATTGAGCATGCATCAAGACCTCCTCCTAACACAGACTCCAGAGACAAGGCTTATGTTTTACCACGAGTTGACTGCCACGGCACGACCAACTGTGAGGAGAACCCGGGGTAGACCCAGACCTCGCTGGAGGGACTACATGTCCAATCTGGCCTGGGAATGCCTTGGGATCCCCCAGTAGAAGCTGGAGGGCGTTGTTGGGGAGAGGGACGTCTGGAGTGCCCTACTTAGCTTGCTGCCACCGCGACCCAACTCCGGAGAAGCGGCTGAAAATGAGAGGAGAGGAGAGGAGAGGAGAGGAGAGGAGAGGAGAGGAGAGGAGAGGAGAGGAGAGGAGATGAGATGAGATGAGATGAGATGAGATGAGATGAGATGAGATGAGATGAGATGAGATGAGATGAGATGAGATGAGATGAGATGACTACAATGATGCGGACTTTACAAAGCGATCCGATGCTGAGGGTAAAGCTGGTGTAACTCTCCTCCACTGAGCAAAAACACTGGCGGCTCTGAGACACACGAATAGATTTCCTGGAGGTTGGTTTCACACGCCACAGGATTTCTGGGGGGGGGGGTTGTGATTGGATTATTGGGAGATTGTGGGTGTTAACTGTGGGCAACATGAATGAACTCTTGACAGGTGGGTGATGATGTAATTCTGACGGCTGGTCGCTACATTCCTCCGCCACTTAGCGAAAAGTAAGGCCCCGTGGGCACTGCAGCTCATACGCCCCCCCCCCGTCTCCCACACACTCACCACGCCCACGCCACCCAGTACAGCCATTAAAGTCCACCTCAACCTGGCATGTCAAATCCACCAGACCATAATCCCAGCTATTGCTCAAAGGCTGAATAACCAGTCCAGCTGCCTATACAGTTCAATAGACCAAGTACTGCAATTTCACTCACAAATCACAAGACAAGGAAACAATGGATTAGATTATCCCAAGGCAGGGTGTGACTCTACACTACAACACTATTTGTGTTCACTGAAAAGCACCCAGGCAGACAGCACACCAGTTATTACTGACTGATAATAACGTGACTGACCAGGACTAGGCTTACAACAACGCCATCCTAAGGTCATCACACAGCACAGCGGAATGCAGGTTTCCAAATAAGGCTCGCTAAGTGAGCTAGGCAGCTTCACACAGAACTGCAAAAGCCAACGTATAATGAACTGGACAAACGGACTCCAACACAATATAGCTCATCACACCACAATGATGCAATATTATTATTATTTTTTTCATTTTGATTTGATATATTTTAATGATCCCCGCAGGGAAATTATGCTCTACATTTCAGCCAACCTAGCTGTGTAGCTAGGAGCAGTGGGCAGCCGCCGTCCAGCAGGCGGGGACCAACTCCAGTTCGCCTCGCCATGCCTCGGCCAGGGGCCCAGACAGGGGTATTAACCCTAACATGCATGTGTTTTTGTGGTGGGGGAAACCGGAGCACCCGGACAAAACCCACCGCAGACACGGGGGGAAGCATGCAAACCCCACACAGAGGACGACCTGAGATGACCCCCCCCCCAAGGTTGGGCAACCCGGGGTTCGAACCCTGGACCTTCTTGCTGTGAGGCGACAGCACTAACCACTGCACCACCGTGCCACCCAATGAACTCATCCAAAAACATATACAGCTACATACCACCGAAACAGGTGACACTGCTCAGTGCACAGACAGCCTCTCTCCTCCACTGACCAAAAACAATGGTGGCTCTGAGAGAAATCCTGGAGGCTGGTTTCACATTGCAGGTTTTTTTGTTTTTTGTAGTGGATTATTAGAAAATTGTGGGTGTTAACTGTGGGAAACACAAATTAACTCTTTCCCCACCCCCTTTTTCTCTCCAATTGGATCTGGCCAATTACCCCACTCTTTCCGAGCCGTCCCGGTCGCTGCTCCACCCCCTCTTCCGATCCGGGGAGGGCTGCAGACTACCACATGCCTCCTCCGATACATGTGGAGTCACCAGCCGCTTCTTTTCACCTGACGGTGAGGAGTTTCGCCAGGGGGACGTAGCACGTGGGAGGATCATGCAATTCCCCCCCAATTCCCCCTCCCCCCCGAACATAGGAGGCGCTAGTGCAGCAACCAGGACACATACCCACATCTGGCTTCCCACCCGCAGACACGGCCAATTGCGTCTGTAGGGACGCCCGACCAAGCCGGAGGCAATTCACCCTTTGCACGTGACGTCACGTCCCACTCGCGGGGAATATGAACGCCATGACGGACGGCAGACGCCAGGCATCATTTTATTCTGAAAATCCTGTCAGCAGCAGCCTGAGCAGCACAGAGACACAGACAGGTGAGCTGCAGCCTCTCAGGTGAGCTCTGATGACATAGTGAAATATCTGGACATGAGTTCAGGAGTTGAATGAAACATAATACAAAGTCTTTTGAGATAGTTTCAGCATCACTGTGGCTCTGTGTCATGAAATACACAAACTGAAAGCCAGAATCTCAGGTGAGGATAGAAAAGCTCACAGCAGCTGTCACAGAGCAGCACATCACCTACAGGTTTCCATACATTTATGTCATTATAACATTACATGTGATAAAGTTATGTTATTTTTAAATTTTAAGTGTGGTCTCAGATTGAAGCATTCTATCAAAATAAAATGTAAAAACCAGAGAAAAAAATCATGATAAAATTTTAATTTGCAGGTCATCATATGCATATTCAGTAGAGTGAGCATGATGCAGTGAGGCTGTTTATGTGCCTGGAAGAGAAGAGAGAGACAGAGAGCACTTAAGTTAAAACCAAACCTACACCCACGGGACCATTAAGCATGTACTTAAATAATATAAATATTAATTTTCTATCCATACAGAGGAGGCCTACTTTAAATATATTCAAATTATAAGGTATCTTTGAGTAAACCCCGAGTATCATTGAAGTATCTCGAGGCTGGAGGCAGAGCGTCCTCTTCTTTGGAACGCAAAATATGGTCACCCTAAGTTATGGAGGAGCGACAGCTAAAGCAAAATCAGGCCTGAGAAGGGCTAAACTGTTAACTGTTACCTCACTTCGAGGTTGGGGGAGAGGGAGGGAGGGAGGGAGAGACAGACAGACAGATAATGGGAGGTTGACAGGAGGTTGAGAGGGGGAGAAGGAGGGAGAGGGCGGGAGAAAGGGAGGAGAGGGAGAACATGGAGTTAAAACATTAGGCTAACTTGACTCTGTCAACGCATTGACCGTTATAGGCTAGAGATAGCAGCGAACATGGTGATGTCAGGCTTTCATCTCAACACAATTGGATGTCTGATTTGATGTCTGAGTGATGACCCTTTGTCACCTGATTATGTGCCATCGGTTTTTGCGCACATGAAGACCCCTGAGAAGAGGCGAGCCCAGAAAAGTCTGGAGAAGTAGGAAGTGAGAGAGGCCATGAAAAAAAAAGGAAGAGCCAGGAGTCGTCGAAAAGGAAAGCTGCCAGAGAACTCCTCGATCTCTCAGCTGAGAAGAATGGGCCAGTATTAGTTGAAGCTGAAGCTGAAGATGAGGCTACAGCCAGTGATACAGGTGCAAATTCAAAACGAGATGCTATGTGCCAAACAGACCTGACTCCAGAGGACATCGAGTCACTGCAATATGAGTGTCAGCAACTCCGGGGTGAGATCTTTACACTGAAAGAGAAGCTGAAGTCCTCGGATCTTCTTGAACAGGGTAGTTTCGAGAACAACGACCCACTGAAAACTCTTACCGGACTGCGCCTCTTCTCAGTGTGAAGAGGGAAGTATTTTTGCTCATAAGAACAATAAAAGTCTGAGATTTATGTGATATTTTTCAAGTGTTACCTTACATGGATGTGAGAAATGGTCAGAGTGGACATGAGAAAATGATTGTAATTTAACAAAAACAGCCAAAAATATACAAATTGTATATTTATTATTCAATTGTATTTCGCTTCATGCTAACCAGTACATTTGAATCAGTGGTTTCAGACACTGAAAACGTTACTGACAGTTTTATTATGCCTCCTTGTCCCCTTTGAATGTTGTGGACTCAAACTTAACACATTCTATGGAATGACCCAAATGCTAGCTAGATGGCAAGACTGTGTAACCTACTATGAAATGGCGAGGAAAGTATGAGCTGCTTTTGGTTACAGTCGATTTGAGTTTTGATGGCATCCTAGGGGAAACAGGTTAAAAACATACACAGCTGGCTAGCTAGCTATGTCTTACCTTTGCCATTATGAGGTACATCCCCCTGCTGTGAGCGTAGCACCGCGATTCTGTAACCCAACCAGCTACAAAGAACTGGTCAGCATCCAGACTTTTGTATGCTTTTAGGTCAGCACCTGTGTGTGGGGACACTCCGTTGGTAACATAGTGGTACAGATCGTGTGGACTGAACTCGGGCAGACTGGACGACTTTGCTAGATCCGTGAACACATGGGTAGGAAGAAGGTACGGGTCGGTAGCTAACCCTGCTATCGCTAGCTAACCCTGCTATCGCTAGCTTCTCCACATATCGCTCTTTGTGCCGTCCTACAAGGTGACTCACTTCACAGGACACCTCCACAACATTACTCTGACTATAGCCATCACTTAAATTTAAACTATAATAGCTACTCATCCGTCGCAGTATTTTGTTTGTTTTTCGCTTTTGGATTTCCCGGTCTATCACTTACTGCCGTCCGTCATGGCGCAGTCTCCCTCGTCGCGTGTCTGCAAAGGATGAGCACCGGGATTCGAACCACCGATCCCCGTGTTGGTATCCAGACGCCCACATGAACATGAACTCTAGCCAGGTGGGCGATGATGTGATCTGACGGCTGGACGCAATAATCTATGATCAACTGCAAGAAATAAACAAATCCATGGCACCGGCATGTGACAGTGTTGGCATGGCACGTGGCGCTATCGCCAATAGTTTTGCAAAAAAAACAAAAAAACAAAAACTGGTCCCGAGCAGAGAGACTGGTGAGAGGATGGGTGGGATGTATCACAGGTACACGGTGGGATTAGATTTCCCTGATCACGTGCTCTGTGCTCGCGCCGTGCTTCTCAGCTGCGTCGACACTGCAGGGTTCATCCTGCACGGAGGAGGTGCTGCTGCCACAGCTGTCACAGCTGTCACAGCTGTCCCATCAGACCGCACACAAAGTCACAAAGATTTCCCTCTTTTTTATGATTTCAACCTCAGCAGTAACTGTATTCTATTTTTTTTTAATGACCAGACTGCTGAAATGAAAGTATATTACCCTCCCTTTAACTGCTACAATCACATTTTACCCTGTTTTGGTTTATATTTATCAACAAGTCCTCCAACCCATACGACCTCATAGGTCGTTTGTCCTCTAATACGACCCACTGGAGCGTTCCCTAAATTAGCGCCCCTATCGGCGGCAGGAGATATGCCACAGATACTTTTCGCCTCTGTGCATTGTTTTTTAAACAATTTGAGAACAATAGAATATGTAGTCAGTGCGTTTTTGTGTTGTTACGCCGCAGTATGTTTACCTATGAATAACGTTATAAGAGCTAACTTAACGTTAGCCACAAGTTAGCAAGTCAGCTAGCGTGGACATTATAACCGCTATGTGACATTAAACTTTGCTTTTATTAATATTCCTTCTCGCGAGAGCTGATGGAACATGGTTTCTAAGGCTGACGGCGGTTGGCGACCCTGCGGCGATTTTCGTCGTCTGAACGACGCCACAACCCCTGACCGGTACCCCGTCCCGCATATAGAGGACTTCTCCGCCCACCTGGCGGGGGCCACCATCTTTTCCAAAGTAGATTTGGTGCGGGGCTACCACCAGGTACCGGTCCACCCTCAGGACGTGCCCAAGACAGCGGTCATCACGCCATTTGGACTCTTCGAGTTCTTGCGGATGCCCTTCGGTCTCAAGGGGGCAGCGCAGACGTTCCAGCGGCTGATGGACTCTGTGCTGCGGGATATGTCGTTGTTTTTTGTTTACTTGGATGACATTCTCGTGGCCAGCGCATCCGCGGAGGAGCACCTGACGCAGTTGTTCGAGCGGCTCAGTGCGCATGGACTCATAGTCAATCCAGCCAAGTGCCAGCTTGGCCTGTCGTCCATCGAACTTCCTCGGCCACCGCATCTCCCCGCAAGGAGCCGTTCCGCTTCCTGCCAGAGTGGACGCCGTCGCCAGTTTTCCACGCCCCCGCACTGGGAAGTCCCTGCAGGAGTTCTTGGGCATGGTGAACTTTTATAACAGGTTCATTCCCCGCGCAGCTGATCGCATGCGGCCCTTGTACGAGGCCCTGCGGGGCAAGTAAGCCAAGGGCGAGGTAGACTGGTCCCCGAGGATGGACGTAGCTTTCGACGACGCCAAGGCTGCGCTGGCCAATGCCGCTTTGCTGGCACACCCGTCCCCCACTGCCTCGATTGCCCTCACGACCGACGGGGCGGTGTGGGTGGGCGGCGCCTGGCAGTCCCTTGTCTTCTTTAGCAAACAGCTCAAGGACAACGAGCGGAAGTACAGTACCTTCAACCAGGAGCTCCTGGGTCTCTTCATGGCCTCTCGACACTTCAGGTTCCTGTTGGAAGGCCGCCGTCTCACTGCCTTCGTCGACCACAAGCCATTGACATTTGCCATGGCCAAGACCTCCGAACCGTGGTCCGGGCGCCAACAGCGTCAGCTCTCTGCCTTCTCGGAGTTTACCACGGACATCCGGCGCGTGGCTGGCAAGGACAACTTGGCCGCTGACTGCCTCTCCCGAGCGGTGACAGCGTCCGTTCACTTGGGTTGGACTAAATTACTCAGCCATGGCTGGGCTGCAGACCAATCCGCTGACGGGGACATCCAGGCCTATCGGACGGCCGCTACAGGGCTGCGGTTGGAGGATGTGGTGTTTGACAGCGCAAACGCCATGCTCCTCTGCGACGTTTCCACGGGCTGGCGACGCCGTGTTTTTGACATTATCCATGGCCTTTCACACCCGGGTGTGAAGGCGTCCACTAAGCTGATGGGGGCCAAGTTCGTCTGGCCTGGCCTCAGGAAGGACGTCAAGGCCTGGGCTGACTCCTGCGTGGCGTGCCAGCGTTCCAAAGTACACAGTCACACCAAAGCCCCCTGAGGCGCCAAGGACGCGTTTTGACCATGTGAATGTGGACTTGTTGGGCCCCCTGCCCCCCTCCCACGGGTTCACTCACCTTCTCACTATGGTGGACAGGACCACCAGGTGGCCGGAAGCTGTTCCCCTGTCATCGACCACGTCTACTGAGGTAGACGGGTCCTGGGTGGCCTGTTTTGGCACGCCGGCTGACCTCACCTCTGACAGTGGCCCGCAGTTCACGTCGGAGCTCTGGAGTGCAGTCGCGGGGGGGCTGGGGGTGAAGCTCCACCGCACCACAGGATACAACAGGGCAACGGACTTTGTGAGCGGTTTCATCGGTCTATGAAGGCCGCTCTTCATGCCAGCCTCATGGACAGCAACTGGGTTGATCGCCTCCCGTGGGTCATGCCTGGCCTTCGCTCTGTCCCCAAGGAAGACCTCCAGTCCTCGTCTGCCGAGCTGGTTTACGGCCAGCCGCTGCGTGTCCCGGGTGAGTTTCTCCCGGACGCCGTGGCCCCCTGGTCTGTAGCTGCTTATCGGGCTATGGCCCGGGATGATGCCAACGCTTTCGCTCCGATCCCCAAATCTCACCACTGCCTCCCTCCTATGTCCTCAAGAACATGCTGTCGGCCAGGTACGTCTTCATCCGCCACGACAGCCACCGTACCCCCCTGCAGCCCCCCTACGACGGGCCCTTCCGCGTCCTGGAAGCGGGTCTAAGAACTTTGTGGTGGACATGGGGGGCAGGCCGGAGCGGGTCTCGGTGGACTGTCTCAAGCCTGCCCATTTGGACCTGGGTGCGCCGGTGGAACTGGCCCTGCCCTCGCGGCGTGGACGGCCCCCTTCTCAGGCCCCTGGCCCAGCCTCGGCCCCTGCCCGGGCTCCGGCTCTGTCCCCTGCCCCCATACCCATTCAGCGCAGACGTTTTGGCTGCCTGGTCCGCCCCCCGAGACGTTGACTGTTTCCATGAGGACTATTCGCCTGTTGGCTGTTTGTGTTTCACTGAGTACCTTTGTGTTACATTACTGTTTTGCATTTTTTCGTGATGGCGAATTCTGGGGGGGGGGGCTGTGTGGTGATACACAATTGAGGGTAGATTCACCAGGGGCTGCTGCTCCTTTAAGGCAGACGTTCAGAGTGCTGAGGTAGGCACTGCTTAGAGTTTCCGGGGTGGAGCCATGTTTGCAGCAGCCTAGCGGTTGGTTAGCTGGTTGCCAGGAGAGATTGTGTTGTATCGGTGTCGTTTTGTGTGGCGGGTAAACGGGATTGACTCGACTCGATCTCTCCGTCTCCTCATTCCTGCACCCCCACAATCTATTCATTTTGGTACCTATGTGCGTAAGGGCTTAACGTCAAGAAATTTACTTCCGTAGAAGTCTCTCTTCAGCTTAGCCCGAGAAAAGACCTTAAATTGATAGTTAAGAAAGAGAGAGAGAGGGGGGGAGAATAGGGGTTTTACACATTAAATGTCAGGTCTGTGTAAATAAATAAATGTTTGATCATGATTATGGTAAACGCAATACATACTTACTTTTCTTTTGCATATGCGACGAGTCTGTGGACGTGGACATGTAAGTGTAACGACCACGGATGACTAGACTCGCTGGCCCTTGACTAACGGGAAGAACGCTGTAGTCGACTGTATAACGCAGTCTCCCGTGGTGCGGGAGACCCGGGTTCGCGTCCCGGCTGCGGTGGTTCCCGGCTGTCTCCCGAATTCGCTACATAAGCATTCAAACAGCAGGGACCGACTGCACCAGCTGTGTGTAAATCCAAACTAAGCCCGGATGTAATGGCAGTGTTTACTAGGTCCATATTTACACCAGACCACATAAAACCAGGCTGCGCTGCACTGGACCTCTAGATGGACCGTGACGGTTAGAGGCAAACGAAATTCTTAGCAAACAACAGCAATGCCAAGAACGATAAAAACACCAACACATGGCTTGCATAGCACTCTTGTGACAACTGTTATTAGAAAGTGGAAGAAACCCTGTCAACATTAATATCCATATGCAACATCAGCTGGACTTATCTGATCATCAGGAATCAGGAACATTTATTTGTCATTTCATTTCATGCACTCGCATACATTTCATGAAATGAACTATCGCTTCCTCCCAGCCTACAGCAAACCAAACTAGAGAACACATATATCCAACATAACCGGGAAAAACAAACAAAAACTAAACATAAATTCACTGCCCAAGAGAGTGAACGCCTGGAAGTCTGTCAGAACTGCTGGTCTGCATGGGCTAGCAGTTAGCTTAGCCTGACCCGCTTCTGCATCCTCTCCGACCACCCTCGGTGTTTCCTCCTCGGTGTTTCCTCCTTCCTCCAGGCAGGGCCGTGGTCCCCGGACCCACTGGACGCCAAAGAGCAGGATCCCCCAGCCGATTCAGCACCAGTTCTCCCAGCCAGTCACCTTCGACACATCTCCCTGCACTCCACATGACGACACCAAAAACACAGTCAATGCTCGGTGAGGCCGCCGCCAGACCGCCCTCGGTGTTCCCTCTTCGGGCGCAGCTCCGGTCAGGGTCGAGGTCCCTGGGCCCGCAGGATACAGCAGACCAAGCTCCCTCAGCTGATCCGATGGCAGTTCTCCCAGCCAGACACCTCCGACACACCTCCCCGTACTCTACAAAACGACACTAAAAACGCAGTCAAGGCCAGGCGAGGCCGCCGCCAGACCGCCCTCGGTGTTCCCTCTTCGGGCGCAGCTCCGCGTCAGGGTCGAGGTCCCTGGGCCCGCAGGATACAGCAGACCAAGCTCCCTCAGCTGATCCGATGGCAGTTCTCCCAGCCAGACACCTCCGACACACCTCCTCCTCGGGCGCAGCTACGGTCAGGGCCGTGGTCCCTGGACCCACTGGACGCCGAAGAGCAGGCTCCCCCAGCCGATTCAGCACCAGTTCTCCCAGCCAGTCACCTTCGACCCACCTCCCTGCACTCCACACGACGACACCAAAAACAGTCAAGGCCAGGCAAGGCCACCGCCAGACCGCCCAGAACTGCCGGTCTGCATGGGCTAGCAGTTAGCTTAGCCTGCCCCGCTTCGGCGTCCTGTAGGAATGTGTCATGTAGGAAAACACTAGTCTAGAGAGCCTGTTTTGTGCCCTAACAATTGATGCCTGATTTATTGGTATGTCTTGTTTTACTGTAATACACATGGTCAAAAACAGAATTAAATAATAAAAAAAACAAACACACACAAAACAAAGCAAGGACATAAACATGTTGACCGTTTAGGCAAATCATGGCAATTTTCTCGGGTACACATCAGTGAATTGCATGATTTTTTTGTTGTTGCAAGTTTCATCAAAATGGTATTAGTTGCACCTGAGCTGAGATGTTTACCGTGTACAAGTAATGCAGCGTACCTCCCTGGGCTAATCTGCATACATTGGAAAAGTGGTTGAGATGTATTATTCTAACAAGTTTCATCAAAACCCAACGATATCCTGCACTAAACGTGGTCTAACGAGCAACAGATGTTAAGACTCCTTGGGCATATTAACATAAAATGCTGCATGCAATGGGAAGTTACAGTATGTACTATATGTTGTGTGGTTGAACAAACAAATGACCCATGACCTACTCAGTGCTGATGGTGGTGAAATGCTGGGGTGCAATTTTTGACCTTTGACTAAAGTTTCACTGAATCTCGCCCCCTCAAATCCAGATCAGCGGCGGTTTTGTGCATGACCACGATGTACAACGATAGATCAATAGATCAACCAAAGTCTGTAGGAACGAGAATATCAAGCTGCTTTCTAACATATTTATGAGAGCCAGATGGTTATTCAAAAAAGCATAAACAGTGGAAATTGTTTTTTTTTTGTTGCTGAAAGATGTAGCTTAAATCTTTTTTTAATCATATTATCACGCCAAAGCGTGTAATACACCCGCCAGTCCAACGTGCCAGTGTCAGGGATTGCCTCGCACAGGCGTGAAAAGTACATGCGTGTATGAAGGTGCAGTGCCAGCAGGGGGCGATGATTAGGGTTTGGTTAGGATTAGGGTTATAGTTGGGGTTAGGGTTGGGTTAGGGTTGGGTTAGGATTAGGGTTATAGTTGGGTTAGGGTTAGGGTTATGGTTTGGTTAGGATTAGGGTTAGGGTTGGGTTAGGGTTGGGTTAGGGTTGGGTTAGGATTAGGGTTATAGTTGGGTTAGGGTTATGGTTGGGTTAGGGTTAGGGTTAGGGTTGGGTTAGGGTTATGGTTGGGTTAGGGTTAGAGGAGGGATTTTGGAAAATGCTGTACGCTTCTTTTCCTCCGTGGGGAGTTGCTGGCATTGAGTTAATCATCGCCCCCTGCTGGCACTGCACCTTCACACGCACGTGTAGTTTCACGCCCGAGCGAGGCAAGACGTGTCAGTGACACGTTGGGACGGCGGGTGGATTACACGCTTTGGCGTGATACCGGGTTGCTTTGATATGGATTGAGTTGATGTTGCTCTCTCCGAAATGCAGCTCATTTAGAAGCACGAATTACCATTGATTTTATCATCTAAACACTGTGCAGAAATGCTCATTTAAGATAGCCTAACCCCCCTCCAGGTATTTGCAAGGTTTTTCCTAAAACATTTAAAGCAAATATTCAAAAGTGTTTTGTGCTGCACCATGCAGTAACTTCCCCTTTGTCTTTATGGAACCAAATGAATAAAAGGCACGTTCTTCTGAAGAATATTGACAGTAGGGCTACACGCGTTTCAGAATCGTCATCGTGATGTGCGCATGCGCAATAGTGACGTCGCAGGATGGGCGATGTGACGATTAAGTTTTTAATTAAGATGAATATTAATTTAAGATTACGTTTGCTTCATTACTCCCCTTGGGGAAATTCAGTTACTGCAAATTGACCCATCCATTGGGGAAAGCTGGCGCTGGATCGGCTGGGAGAGCCTGGTCTGCTGCGTCAGGTGGGCCCAGGGACCACGACCCTGCCTGGAGCTGCGCACGGAGAGGAAACACCGAGGGCGGTCTGACCGGACGCGGAAGTGGGGCAGGCTAAGCTAACTGCTAACCCATGCAGACCGGCAATTCCGATAACACCGAGGGCGGTCTGTCGGCGGCCTGGCCTGGCGTTGACTGTGTTTTTGGTGTCGTCGTGTGGACTGCGGGGAAGTGTGTTGAAGGTGTCTGGCTGGGAGAGCTGGCTTGGATCGGCCGGGGATCCCGGTCTGCTGCGTCCTGTGGGCCCAGAGACCACGGCACTGCCTGGAGCTGCGCCCAAGGAGGAAACACCGAGGGCGGTCTAACAGGACGTGGAAGTGGGGCAGGCTAAGCTAACTGCTAGCCCACGCAGACCGGCAATTCCTACAGTCATCCTGGCCAGAGCCCTAGAAAGAGAGAGTTGCGCCAATGAGGGGTCAGAACGCCAGAGGGTCACGTGGTTCATGTAGCCGCCGAACAGTTCCAAACGAAGCTTGGCGGGTCATTTAAATGAACTGATTAGCCGCGATATCTGGTAACTACTAACCATTACGTTCAGATTTTTACATTTATATATAGATATAGATATATTCCAACGTGACACATATTCTATGCGCATGTGTAGGAACATTAAAACTAATATTTTGTTTGTAATTGACGAGCTGTCAAGCTTTAAATTACATCGTTAATTTGATTCAAACGTGCTTGTAAAATGGTCATCGATAAAATGTCAACTGTAGCTTCTTACCTGTAAATTAACCTTTGATTAATGCGAGAAACATACCTTCCCCATAAAAATCCTATTGCCCCGGGTCGCACTGTTTGGAACTATCCGGGGCTCCCATGATCCGCCATTGCTGTTAAATGATTGGCCCATTTATGTCTACGGAGCTGACGTAACTCTCTCCTTCTAGGGCTCTGATCCTGGCCTTGTCTTTGCCTTGGCTAGTGACACACCAGGGATCAGTGACACCATGTACATCCATATGACTTTTCATCACCCAAGAGGGCATTATTATGAGCAATGGGTAAAATCATGGATATAACTGTGCTGATGTAATCCTCCAAATTTTTCAGTTTATCTGAACTCAGAATACTCTCTGTAGATCCGTGGCTTTTTCAAGGAGCTGAACACCGAGTATTGAAGCACCGACACTGAACATCGAATTCTAAAGTCCAAGTTAAGCGGCTGAAAGGGTGTCAATGCTCCTATACAATTTAGAGTGCTATTAACACTGCTTTTTGCCTCAAACGGACGACACAATATGAGTAACGAGTATGCGTCGCGGAGGGAAGACTCAGGATTTGAATTATCTTTTTCACAGGCCACAATAGATGTTGATTGTCCATTGTTGAAAGCTGTAAATCACTTCACTTGCTTGATTGGGACCTCCAGACAGCAGCGCTATGCTTTTTTCCTCTTCTTCTTCTTTTTCCTATTCTCAGCATTCAAGTTCTTTGGAAACAAAAGTTGGGCGGTGTTAAGCCAAGCTAGACTTTACTGCTGCATTTCCAAAAACTTGAAGTCCCTCACTGGAGGCAACAACGCATCCACAACCCGGAGGGAGCAATCAATTTTTCGGTAGAGAAACTGGTGGATTGGTGGAGTTCAAGCATCTCAGGGTCTTGTTCACGAGTGAGGGTAGGGTGGAGCGGGAGATTGACAGGTGGATTACAGCAGCATCAGCAGTAATGCGGACGTTGTACCGGACCGTTGTGGTGAAGAGGGACCTGAGCCGGAAGGCAAAGCTCTCAATTTACCAGTCCATCTTCGTTCCAACCCTCACCTATGGTCCTGAGCTTTGGGTAGTGACCGAAAGGGTGAGATCGCGGATACAAGCGGCTGAAACGAGTTTCCTCCGTAGGGTGTCTGGGCTCAGCCTTAGAGATAGGGTGAGGAGCTCGGACACCCGGGGGGAGCTCGGAGTAGAGCCGCTGCTCCTTCGCGTCGAAAGGAGCCAGTTGAGATGGTTCGGGCATCTGATTAGGATGCCTCCTGGGCGCCTTCCTTTGGAGGTTTACCGGGCACATCCAACTGGGAGGAGACCCCGGGGAAGACCCAGAAGTCGCTGGAGGGACTACATGTCCAATTTGGCCTGGGAACGCCTTGGGATCCCCCAGGAGGAGCTGGAGGGCGTTGCTGGGGAGAGTGACTTCTGCTGGGGGAGAGGGACATCTGGAGTGCCCTACTTAGCTTGCTGCCACCGCGACCCGACCCTGGAGAAGCGGATAAAGATGAATGAATGAATGAATGAATGAATGAATGAATGAATGAATGAATGAATGAATGAATGAATGAATTTCCAAAACTTTATTGTTTCTGTTCCCTTTGCTTCCTCAAAACCATCTGAAGGCACAGGAGCATCTTCCCTTTCATCCCTGTTGTTTTCATAGACTATCACCTTTATGAGGGACTGTGAAAATGTTCATTAGTGTTTAAATCTGTCATTTGGGACTCAGGGGACAAAAGATTTTGCTCTTTTCTACAAGCAAAAGTGCCCTACAAAATGAACTATAGATGAACCCTTTTTGAAGACCCGTCAGAGCTTCCTTACATCATGACATTGTGGTCTACATACTGCACATTACAAATGCCAATTTAGTTGTTTTAGTCCTATTCATGTTGTTCCATTTGTATGAAGGACTGGGCATTGGGACATAAGCAGAAACAGTAACCTTGCAGAGGAATTTATTAGAGATAGCTGCAACACGGGCATAAACTCTTCAGAAACACTTAGAGAGTTGAGACTGTTTAAAATGCAGCTTACCACTCACATTATTTGCCGTTCTCTCTCCAGATGATCGGGCTCGTCGTTGCCCTCCATTTCCCAAAACACTCTAACCAAGTTTTTCAATTTTCCTCATTTTTAACAACTTTATTTCTGCTTCTTGACAAAAATTGGGAGATTTTAGTTGTCACAATTCCGGCCGCATTTTCAGCATTCCCTTGTTATTTAGCCTATTTGCATATATATATCCGTATGTTTATTTATTTAAAATATCAAATCCCCCTCATCATTTTTTAAAACGCATGTTGGTATGCAAATTCCAGTTCAATCTCGACATTCAAATTCGAGGTGACAGCCCTGTAATGAAGCAATGAGAGCGAACTAATGATAGAGGGCGAATGCTTGTGACTGTAAAGTCACCAGTTCGAATCCCAAACTGGGAAATTCTGAGCAAACGCTCCCTCTTTTCTTACCGGCTGACCGAAATGCCCTTGGGCAAGGCGTTTGATTCAGTAAATAGCGCTGCTCAGTGGCCGAGAACGGAAGACTGTGCAGTACCGGAAGACTGTCATAATGAACATTTCCTTCAGGCAGAAAATATGCCTGTAACAGATTAAGATAAAGGTTGGGACGGTGAACACAAAACCTCCAAATCATGCGGACAGACGAACTTGTTTTGAGTCAATATTTTATATATAATTACTTTGGATGTAGCAAAATGTTAAAATGGGGGGGGGGGGCAGTCAAATAAATAAACTCTCAGTCTGAGGGGATGATGAATCGCGCTTTATCGAAAGAACACTTAAAGTCTTCCAGCTCTTTTTTATGCTTCCTCGTTGTAGGATGAGTATTCAAATAGCTGTAAAGGTTTTATGTTTTATAAAGAGCGTCACACTTCACTTTAAATGAAGCACCACAATGATTCCGTCTTTTCAACCGTATATACTTTACCTTGATCACCTTGATGATTAAAACCTGGTTAAGGGATTGTTGTTCATTAGGTAAAGGGTGAATTAAAAAATACACTGTATAAAATGGTGAATTAAACCGATGTTTAGGTGCTTCAGCTAATGAAACAAATAAATTGGAGTTTAAATCTGTAACCGAGTGCCGATAATCCCCATGCAGAGTTCTATGTTAAAAGGGGCCTCATGGATTCCATTAGCCAGTTTACAAGAGAAATTTTATAAAGATATGCAGTCTCAACTTTTTATTACCATATTAGTTTATGTATTTCCCTAAATCTTTTCCACTCACGATTCATTTGGGGTACACTTTTTCCCTGCTTGATATGCAGCCAGAATAAATGCCTTATTAAGAGAGAGTAGGCCTGAAACTGTCAGCATCTCTGCAGGCTCCACAAGCTACTGAGCTGTAGCTCGTGGCATGAGGAATTCCAGTTCCACAAACCAGAACGATACAGACGCATTTTTAGTTTGGTCTATTGCGCACACAAAAAGTTACGATAAGGGCTAGCTAAAACGACCACGACCGGTCAAAATGACCGCACGTAATTTGCACGTGATCGTGTGCGTCATGGCACTATTTATGACGTGTGTTGGTCGCGTCATCGCCCTGTCCTAGAAACACACTAGCGCCCTCCAGCGCAGAGAAATGGTCTAAACTTGATGTTTGATGATGTCCAACATGTCTGGTTACAGACGCCGCTACAGACGCACCATGACTACCACCGAGGCGCTGCAGCGTTTACAGGCCTTGGAAAGCGGCCATTTTAAATGGTTTAAAATAGTATTAAAAGTTGTAAGAATGTTAATTTTGGTGTCAGTAAGTTTCTTAACAGACATACTAACATATGTAATGCATTAATATCTCAATTGTTAATTCATTTTTTTATTTATGTATTTATTTATTCCCCCCTTTTCTCCCATTTGTAATGGTCCATGGCCATCGACTTTATAGGGAACGAGTGCGGAACAAATAAGGTAATTGACCAATTGTATCCAGACTACCACATGCCTCCTCCCATGCACGTGGAGTCGCCAGCCGCTTCTTTTCACCTGACAGTGAGGAGTTTCACCAGGGGGACGTAGCGCTTGGGAGGATCACGCTATTCCCCCCAGGTCCCCCTTCCCCACGAACAGGTGCCCTGACCGACCAGAGGAGGCGCTAGTGCAGCGACCAGGACACATACCCACATTCGGCTTCCCACCCGCAGACACGGCCAGCTGTGTCTGTAGGGACACCCGACCAAGCTGGAGGTAACACGGGGATTCGAACCGGCGATCCCCGTGTTGGTAGGCAACGGAATAGATCGCTACGCCACCCGGACGCCCCATTAATATCTAATTTAGGTATTTATCTTGACAGAATATGGAGTTTAAAAACCGCGGGCGGTCATTTTGACCTCCCATGGTCGTCCTCGTAGTTTTTAAGTTCCGGTCACTGAGACTGTTTCAATATTTATTTTCGGTTCTTTTATTTACATTTCTCGTGTTATAGGCCTTGTTACGTTTGTTAGATCAGCAATATGTGTTCTCCGTTTTGTTTTTCAGGTCACATTTTCACTTTTTCAATTTTGCTATTGAAGTTCGACCATGTCTCTCTGAAGTTTAAACTGTTTTAAAAATAGTATTATAGTTGTTAAAATTTTAATTTTGGTGTCAGTCATTTCATAACAGACATACTAACATATGCAATGCATTAATATCTCACTTGAGTATTTATCTTGACAGAATATAGAGTTTAAAAACCGGCGGTCATTTTGACCGCCTATGGTCGTTTTTGGCAGGAGTGAAACCACGGTTATTCTAGTAGACTGGTTGGAGTCCAGGCCTTACTGTGTAATCTGTCACCATAACCCTCTTCAAAACTGTCCAAATTAGTGGCGTAAATCTGGTAGGTGGCAAGAGCTAGCATAACCAGTTAATTGATTCCAGTTTTTTAAAAACATGGGTCATCATTTCGTAGTATTCCCACCACAGATGTCAGTTGTGATGTCATTTTATTCACCGGCTGCATTGTGGAGATATTAGGCACAGAGCCAATGCTGGACAAAACTTTACAGAGGTTTCTCATGGGGCACCAGAACACAAGCATCAGAAATGTTTCAGTGTCTGGTTTCAATAACCATCAAGGTTATTGAACAGTCTAGCCCCACTGCATGCTGGGTAGGTAGGTCAATCCTCAATTAACTGCTGGCTGGCTCGTTACCGTAATGAGCAGGGATTCAGTTTTGTTGATAACTGGCCTTCTTTCTGGGGCCGCCTTTACCTGCTGAAAGCAGACGGCGTTCTCCCTACTGGGGCCAGCGCCGTACTTTTGTCTAGCAATGCAGGTAGCTGTCTATGTTTCGTTTGACACTAGGGACTTATCATTCAGCAGGTGGCAGGAGATTAGAGAGCCTGCTAGGTTTAAGTCTAGTGCGGGCGTGGAGTCAGCTAGTTTAGTTAATACGTCTGGTCAGAGATTTTCTCATATTAAAGATGATCAGACTGATAGCTTGGTCTATAACATTGAGACTGTCTCCCTTCCCTGCTGTATTGCTCCCAAGCTCTCCTCCCCTAAATGTGTGAATCACAATAATCTAATAATCATGCCTACTACCACCGGTGGTGGTGAAATGTGCAACAAAGCACCTAAAATCTACAGAACCAAACAGCTAATGTTATCAAGAATGTGACCACATAAATACCAAAGCGTAGGTCTTCAAAGTTGTCAGTTGATAATACAAGGTGTCTAATTCCAATTAACATTTCATCTAATGGTAGCTCTAAAGTGCCACTTACTACAGATCACTTCAAGAAGATGCTAAAATTGGACTTCATAAATATCAGATCACTGTCTACCAAAGCCTGACTAATAAATGATCTGATTCTTGAACACGGTTTTGATATGATTGGGTTATGTGAAACATGGCTGAAACCAAATGTTTTCCTTCCTTTAAATGAAGCTTCCCCACCGGACCATACTTATGTCCATGTAGCTTGGGCACATAAACAAGGTGGGGGTATCACCTTAAAGTTTAAGTCTAAAATTGAAAGTAAATTCAAATCTTTTGAGGCTCTTGTTCAAAGTCTATCTCCCTCAAGCCACCAACAGACTCGGCTCAGTCCACATTGTGTTACTCTATCGACCTCCTGGCCCTTTCTCACTATTGAAGAATTTGGAGAATTGGAGGTGTTGTTACTCACTTTGATGAGATCCTAATTCTTGGTGATTTCAATATTCATCTGAATAAGGCTGCTGATCCTCTCAGTAGAGCCTTTCTGGCACTAGCTGATGCTTTTGGGTTCGCTCAGTTTGTTCAGGAGTCGACTCATTGCAGTGGTAACACCCTTACTTTGGTTTTATCTAAAGGGATAGCTGTTTTTGATCTGAATGCCTTGCCAACCACATCTGCTGTGTCAGATCATTTTCTCGTCAAACTGAAGCATCATTGGCCTACTCTGTTAATGTCGGCACAGATGTAATTGCCACTCGCCACATTGGTCCCTCCACCATAGCTGCATTTGGCCAGCAGCTGGCTGAAGTCTTGCATCCTTTCACTGTAGAGAAAGACTTGAAAATCTCACAGATGACTTAAATGTGGCCCTCTCTAGTCTCCTCGATTCGGTTGCACCTCGCACTACCAGAGCTAGGGGACTAAGGAGGCCTACACCCTGGTTTAACAGCGAGACACCTGCTCTTAAGAGGGCCTGCAGGAGACTGGAACGTAAATGGCGAATTAACCTATCGTGGCATGAGTCTTTATTGAAATAAAAGTGTGTTTTATCTGCTGCGAAAGTAGAGTATGTTTCTTGCTTATATAGCACTTACCCTCTACTCCAGGGGTGCCCAACTCCAGGCCTCGAGGGTCGCAGTGTCTGCGGGTATTTGTTGCAACCATGCAATTTAACACCTTATTTAACTAATTAGCTAACCTCTTGAACCAAGGAGGGAAAGGAATTAGTTAAATCAGATGGTGTAGTGCATGGCTGCAACAAATACCTGCAGACACTGCGGCCCTCGAGGCCTGGAGTTGGGCACCCCTGCTCTACTCTGTGTCGATAGATGCTGTGAAAGGGAATAAACTAGGAAGGTGGGGCCACGGGTTCGTATACAAATACTACTCTGAATAAGAGATAACTATACCTAGCAAAATTAAGCTTAATGAACTTGACCTATTATTCAGATGAAATAACTGGACCAGACCACTTCCTTATATAAACAGGTAATGTATTGAATTTAGGAATGTGAATAAAGTAAAGTTGTGATAGCAGCAATGCAGAAAGGCGCACAATTATCAGTTATGTCAAATGCCACAAAAAGGGAAATGCAAATGAAGAATAGGGTGACTCCAGTCAATAGTTGCACAACCAATACCTTGGTGCATCCCAAGTATACCAGTACTTTTGAGATGGAAAAGGTATCTAATATATATATAATTCCAAGTGTTATAGAACAGAGTGGGAAAGAATTGTATAGAGTGAGACCAGGATTATGATAGTAGTATTATATATATTTAGTGGACAATATGACAATTGCTGTGAGTATACCCCCAAATAAAGCCAAATACAAAATACCTTTTGCTGAATATCGCAAATATAACAATATATAACAATAGTGGTGGGCCCACACACTTTATAACACAAATAAAATAACCCCAAAAGCCGGCATAAACTAATAAACGCTGCAGGCCTGGTTGTTGCTTGGGTGCGTGGTGACCCACACACTTTATAACACAAATAAAATAACCCCAAAAGCCGGCATAAACTAATAAACGCTGCAGGCCTGGTTGTTGCTTGGGTGCGTGGTGACCCACGCGCTACTTGCAGTGGGCCCCTTCACTCAACAGAGCCGAATGAGACTGTACTTACCAATGTCCGCGGGTGGTCCTGTGGGAAGAGCAGCGCCGCCTTGTGGCCAGGAGAGCTCTGTACGCGCCCATGTAGCACAGAGTGGGAACGATGACCAAAATCCAACGATGAACTGCAGTATATGAAACTTCATGCGCGGTGCGCGTGACCGGGTTGATGTACTGCCATATACTACGGCTCAGTCCCACAAGCCACAGGCTCACCGAAACAAGGCGGAGTATTTACGACACAGATAAGCTAACTTGTTAGCATATCTGACTAGCAAGACAACCGGTAATGGACACTGTGGTCAGCTAACTTACAGATAAGCTAACTTGCCAGCATATCTGACAAGCAAAACAACCAGTAATGGACACTGTGGTCAGCTAACTTACAGATAAGCTAACTTGCCAGCATATCTGACTAGCAAGACAACCGGTAATGGACACTGTGGTCAGCTAACTTACAGATAAGCTAACTTGCCAGCATATCTGACCACCAAGACAACCGGTAATGGACACTGTGGTCAGCTAACTTACAGATAAGCTAACTTGCCAATATATCTGACTAGCAAGACAACCGGTAATGGACACTGTGGTCAGCTAACCTACAGATAAGATAACTTGCTAGCATATCTGACATGCGAAGCCAACCGGTAATGGACACTGTGGTCAGCTAACATACAGATAAGCTAACTTGCTAGCATATCTGACTAGCAAGACAACCGGTAATGGACACTGTGGTCAGCTAACCTACAGTTAAGCTAACTTGCTAGCATATCTGACTAGCAAGACAACCGGTAATGGACACTGTGGTCAGCTAACTTATAGATAAGCTAACTTGCTAGCATATCTGACTAGCAAGACAACCAGTGATGGACACTGTGGTCAGCTAAACTTGCCAGCATATCTGACTAGCAAGACAACCGGTAATGGACACTGTGGTCAGCTAACCTACAGATAAGATAACTTGCTAGCATATCTGACATGCGAAGCCAACTGGTAATGGACACTGTGGTCAGCTAACTTACAGATAAGCTAACTTGCTAGCATATCTGACTAGCAAGACAACCGGTAATGGCCACTGTGGTGAGCTAACCTACAGATAAGCTAACTTGCTAGCATATCTGACTAGCAAGACAGCCGATAATGGACACTGTGGTCAGCTAACTTACAGATAAGCTAACTTGCTAGCATATCTGACTAGCAAGACAACCGGTAATGGACACTGTGGTCTGCTAACCTACAGATAAGCTAACTTGCTAGCATATCTGACAAGCAAGACAACCGGTAAAGGACACTGTGGTCAGCTAACTTACAGATAAGATAACTTGCTAGCATATCTGACTAGCAAGACAACTGGTAATGGCCACTGTGGTCAGCTAACCTACAGGTAAGCTAACTTGCTAGCATATGTGACTAGCAAGACAACCGGTAATGGACACTGTGGTCAGCTAACTTACAGATAAGCTAACTTGCTAGCATATCTGACTAGCAAGACAACCGGTAATGGCCACTGTGGTCAGCTAACCTACAGATAAGCTAACTTGCTAGCATATCTGACTAGCAAGACAACCGGTAATGGACACTGTGGTCAGCTAACTTACAGATAAGCTAACTTGCCAGCATATCTGACTAGCAAGACAACCGGTAATGGACACTGTGGTCAGCTAACCTACAGATAAGATAACTTGCTAGCATATCTGACATGCGAAGCCAACCGGTAATGGACACTGTGGTCAGCTAACTTACAGTTAAGCTAACTTGCTAGCATATCTGACTAGCAAGACAACCGGTAATGGACACTGTGGTCAGCTAACTTACAGATAAGCTAACTTGCTAGCATATCTGACTAGTAAGACAACCGGTAATGGACACTGTGGTCAGCTAACCTACAGATAAGCTAACTTGCTAGCATATCTGACTAGCAAGACAACCAGTAATGGACACTGTGGTCAGCTAATTTACAGATAAGCTAACTTGCCAGCATATCTGACTAGCATGACAGCCGGTAATGGACACTGTGGTCAGCTAACCTACAGATAAGCTAACTTGCTAGCATATCTGATGAGCAAGACAACCGGTAATGGACACTGGTCAGCTAACCTACAGAAAAGCTAACTTGCTAGCATATCTGACTAGCAAGACAACCAGTAATGGACACTGTGGTCAGCTAACTTACAGATAAGCTAACTTGCTAGCATATCTGACTAGCAAGTCAACCGGTAATGGACACTGTGGTCAGCTAACCTACAGATAAGCTAACTTGCTAGCATATCTGACTAGCAAGACAACCGGTAATGGACACTGTGGTCAGCTAACTTACAGATAAGCTAACTTACAGATAAGCTAACTTGCTAGCATATCTGACTAGCAAGACAACCGGTAATGGACACTGTGGTCAGCTAATTTACAGATAAGCTAACTTACCAGCATATCTGACTAGCAAGACACTCGTAAAGAACACTGGGGCCGTACAGAAAATAAAACACGTCTTTCAAACGTGCTATAAAACCGAGTCGACTCCTCGATGTTGTCAGTAAAAGACCGTATTTCGAATGACAACTGCCGTCATTAAAGTAAAGGTTTGATTAGCCTAACTACCCAAGCTAATCAGCAGCAATCGGCTAACGTAAGCTGATTGAGCTAGCACACGAAGCTAACAGTGAGGATTTACGTACACAACCTCAAAATTCTGAACATAATCTGACTCAGCATACCTTGCCACTTACACGTTTGATCAACGTATAAGAATCGACCCTAACAAGTATACAATTAAAGCCGAATAATGCTGAGGAGACTGCAGACCTTCACTCACTAGCTCCCTAAAACTTCTCCTTCTCCTCCCCTGACGTTTTGTCTACCCCCCCCCATCCAATCACAATACAAATGTGCCCTTATTGACATCTGACATTAACCAATCAAACACTCTTATATGTCATACATAATAGGTTGTACACTCGCTATGCCGCGTGTGCGCCCATGTACATTCCAGTCCAACTTGCTTATTTTATTTTATTTTCTCCTTTTTAACAACTGTACCAAACCCAGCCTTTTCTCACCCGGGCTACACTTAAACAACATTAATAAACATAACCCCAGATTTCCCTTTGACACTGTAAACCAGGGGTTCCCAATAGGCGGCCCGCGGGCCACGTCCGGGCCCGTGACGGGATGATTTATGGTCCGCGAGAATTTTTGGAGAAATGCCAGAAGGAAGAATTTTTTTTTATTTCCCTACCAAAAAATAAAAAAATAAAAAACCTTTTAATTTTTTTTTGGAAATAAAAAATTGTTTCTTCCTTCTGGTATTTCTGCACGTTTTGTTTGGGAACACTATTCCAAACATAATTTCAGCAATCAATCCAACAAGAAATGCTACCTTGTAACTATCGATTCCACCCCGCATTTCCCCTTGTGGGCTCGTCCAGCCCCCCTCACTTGCGTATCGACACCAAAACAAACTAACGAACAACACGCTGCTGGAGGTTGAGTGGCCCGTGGTTTTAAAAGTGGCCCTAAAAGTGGCCCGCTATGATAAGTAATTGGGGACCCCTGCTGTAAGCTAAATTTATACTAAAAGGCAGCCATCTATTAGCTGCTCACGGCGCATGAGTTTCTAGTCTTTTTCTACAATATTTCAACTCCAGCTACCCCTGCAGATCCTGACTTACCAAATTCATATGAATACAATGAGTCACTGATAGTCCCTTTTATTACAGCTTTTGAGACTATCTCGCTAGATGCTTTGACTGAACTCATGTCAGCTTCTAAACCTGCTACTTGCCTACTTGAACCTTTACCAGCAAGACTTTTGAAAGACCTCTGGCCTTTCCTGGGACCTACAATGCGGGAGGTTGTTAATTTATCACGTACGACTGCTGTTGTTCCCAGCAGGTTTCAAGACAGCTGTGTTCAAACCTCTATTTAACAAACCGCAGCACGATCCATGGGTCTCTTAATAACTATCGACCAGTCCCTGACTTCCCATTATCATCCGAAGTACTAGACAGATTTGTGTATAAACAACTTTCGACCCATATAGAAGAAAACTGTCTATGTGAACCTTTTCAAACAGCTTTCAGGGCCAGTCACGCCACTGAAACTGCTCTGACCAGAGTGGAACAACAACTTCTACTTCATATCTTCCACTCTGGGTCCACCTCTGTCTGTCTACTGCTGCACCCCAGTACAGCCTTGGACACCACTGCTCACCGTATACTATCACACAGGATCTACTAGACGGAATAAACTGTGATTCTGGTGTCTCTGGCCTAGCTCTCTCTTGGTGTAAGTCCTACTTATCTGGAAGAACACAGTGAGTCTGCTATAACAATATCACATCGAAATTATCTGGTGTTAAATATGGTGTACCCCAGGGCTCGGGGCTCGAGGGGGGGGTCCTCCCACGTGCTACGTCCCCCTGGTGAAACTCCTCACTGTCAGGTGAAGCGAAGCGGCTGGTGACTCCACATGTATGGGAGGAGGCATGTCTGCAGCCCTCCCCGGATCGGCAGAAGGGGTGGAGCAGTGACTGGCATGGCTCGGAAGAGTGGGGTAATGGGAAGGGGTACAATTAGGAAGAAAAAAAGGGGGGGGGGCATTTTTGACAAGTAGGCTACCATAGAGGCAACGCACAACCGTCTGTTTCACAGGCCTGGATATGACAACTCAGCGGGTGTGCGGGGCATTTCATAAAACAAAATACACCCTGATGTAACAGCAAAATGTTGAGTCTTTCATTATGTTCTTGCCCACATTTCTACAAGTCTCACATAGCCTCTTCCACAGGCCTGAATGTGACAACTCAATGGTTATATGGGAAATTTGATTAAAGAAAGATGAAAGTTAAAGATATTTCCCCCTCTACTTTATTTAGTTTTCACAATTCACCAAAAAGAAATGTTATGTTTACAGAAGTACAATTATCAAGGTACAAGCTAAACAAACAACTCTGATAGGTGTGTGTGTATATAAAGGTGCCGTTGAGAGTAAACATCTTCTATATAGCAAACGTTGAGAACAAACACTGCTCTGAGCTCCCAGCAGGTATGTAATGAGAGGCGGCCGTACGCTGCTAGAGCCACGCGGAGGTCCTCGTGGGGCGAAGCTCATCTCCTCTAGCTGAAGACATTATCTCTGATCCGGCGTTTAATGGAGGGCGGGCGGCCTGCTTCCACTTAAGTTAAACGAGTCTTCTGGCTAAAAGAGTGACCTAAGCTATCAAATTTGAACGTGCCCTCGGGAGTTTAGCGTCCTCAGACTGGAGACCAAAAAATGGCTGTAAGAGAATTTGGATCCATCGGCCTTTTAAGTATCTTGGACAGGGCATCAAAAATTGAGGACCAGTAACCCGAGAGCCTCGGGCTAAGCCAGACTGCAGGAGCTGGCACCGCAGGGGAGGATTTACATCTGCTGCAAGGATCATCAATCCATCTTTGGGATTCGGGCCTCAGACGATGGAGTCCTTGAATTAAACCGGGTCATGCCTGGCGCATACAGACGAGGAGCGTATTGTGGAGAAGAAGAAGATATCTGACCACTCGGCATCTGTAACTCGTGCGGTTAGATCTGCCTGCCACGCCTCTCTCAGTGTACCACGTGATGCCGTCTGCACGGATGTAAGCTTCAGGAATCAGGAATCAGGAACACTTTATTTGTCATCAGGAACACTATTTGTCATTTCATTTCATGTGCCCTATAGTCCTAACCCTAACCCTAACCCTAACCCTTCGCCCAGCCCACAGCAGCACAACACAAAGACAAAAACACATCGAAAAACTGTATTAGTCTGGATATGTGTGTTCTTGTAGTTTTCCGATGTGTTTTTTGAATTCGGGGGGCAACCACGGGAACTGCCGCAGCCGGGACTGGAACTCGTGGGGGGGGGGGGGGGGGCTGGCTGATGATTTGCCGGAAGTGGGGCACAGAGCGAGCCGGCCTGCCAACCAAAGTGTTTCTGCACCTGAGCCCGTATACGCAGAGACCGATGGACTAAGGGGGGGGGGCGGTGCGATAAGCTTTGCCGAATACATCAAAGCTGGGAGGGATGTTGGCAGGCAGGCGTCAGCCTCCATCTGGACCCGGACTGGAGCCCCATCGCAAGTAAAAGATGTTTGATGCTACAGTTTACATATCCCATACAGCCTAGCCTGGCATGCAATCGTCTGCACATAAAACCCCGAGAATTACACATATACATTCTGCAGCCAAGCAAAACTCCCATGCAGCCTATTTCTTAGACCCACACGCGAGGCATCGGTGTTGGCATGCTAGTTAGACTGGCACATAGACTGGCACATAGACTGGCACATAGACTGGCACATAGACTGGCATATTTCCAGCCGTCAGACACCTGATATCTTTCTGTGAGGAGGAGGAGGAGGAGGAGGAGGAGGAGGAGGAGGGCTGTGTGTGTAGATGTGTTGATCTTCATCACTGAGAACATTTCCTCACACAAACACGCTCGGGACACGGGCGGCCTGAAGGTGACGCTGTGGCGTTGTGTTCGGGGCTAATGGCGCGAATTCACCCGCTCCAACAAGGTCAAACTGGTGCAGTTGAAGAGCAGCCCTCTGTTTGGTTTGGTGCGTGCACGTCGCTGTGCAGACCACAGCTCCAACTATCCATCCTTCCATCCATCCATCCATCCATCCATCCATCCATCCATCCATCCATCCATCCATCCATCACCAAACCGCTTATCCTACTTTCAGGGTCGCGGGGATGCTGGAGCCTACCCCAGCAGTCATTGGGCAGCAGGCAGGGAAACACGCTGCTGCCCCCCCCACCACACCATAACCCACACCCACACCCGACACCCACACCCACACCCGACACCCACACCCGCACTTAGGGACAATTTAGTATGGCCGATTCGCCTGACCTACATGTCTTTGGACCGTGGGAGGAAACCCACGCAGACACGGGGAGAACATGCAAACTCCATACAGAGGACGACCCGGGACGACCCACCAAGGTTGGACTACCCGGGGCTCGAACCCAAGACCTTCTTGCTGTGAGGCGACCGCGCTAACCACAGCTGCAGCTAGGCAGGCCAACGTTTATTGAGAACCTAAATCGATATGCCGGATCAAAATGTGCGAGGCGCCGGATTTGGCCTACGGGCCTCGAGTTTGACACATGTGCAATTTGCAGATTCTGCCGTTTCCTTCCAAATAAAACATGTCACGCTGAAACATGAAACCATCTTAGCGCACACGTGGCCAGGGGTTGCTATGGTTAGAAAACGCCCCCCCCCCCCGCTGCGCAAGCAGAGGATTTTATTTATTTTCCGCCCTGTTCTTCAGCAGCAGCAGCCATTCCCTGCATCCAATTACGCGCGGCGGAGCCGTCAGGTTCCCCCGTCGGAGGGTCAGTCTGCTGCCTGACATGTGGATAATTAAGTCTATCACCTAATCAACTCCTCCGCATCGATCCCCTCGGTATTCTAACCAGGCGCGCATTTCTCCCCTTGTCATTTAAGTGACACACTCGTTACACATCACACATCCGTTTTAATTCCCCGCTGCCCCCTCGGGACTTCCTGTCAACAAAAAAACTCCTATATAAATAAAACGATATGACCGGTTATAAAGGCTGCTTATACACAGCCACGGCGGTGCAGCTGTCCTTGAAGGGGTTTATGTCCTCCACGGTTTGCAGCGGGAAGAATGCCGGTGGGCCTGGTGGCGGGAATGTTGGTCCCGGGAATGTTGGTCCGGGGACGGGACCCGGAATGACTCTGGGAATGTTGCTGTAGTCGCGGTAATGCAGCCCCCCCACCCCACCCCACCCCACCCCACCCCAGCACACACAGGTATCTATGTATAATTGCCATGCAGCTGGATTGCTCCAGAGTCCTCATCCCCATCCCCCCACCCCCACCCCCACCCACCCCCCCACGCACCCACACACTGCCGGATGACGCGTTTTAGGTTTTGCGTCACGTGACGGTTTCGCTAAGAGGCTGAGTCGAGTGTGAAATGTAGGATTGGTGATAGTCATTGTGCTGCCCCCCACCCCCACCCACCCCACCCCAACACACACACATCACAATCAATTACAATTCAAATTAACCATAAAATGGTCCCTTTGAACTGAGAAACCCCAAAGAGCTGAGCAGAACTTCATTCAGTGTTTGGGGTTTTTTTCCCATTTGGAAGAAAAAAGAAGAAGAAGAAGAGAACAATCCCTCGGTTCCTAGGTTGGCAGGACTCAGTGCCATATTCAGTACAGCTCGTTTCATTCTCCTCACCTTCGGTGGACAGATTGCAGACAGGTTTGTTAGTGGCGATGAGGAGCTGACTGACATCTCGTGGTGCGAAGGGTGGAGCCTCGGCGTGGGTAGGCTCGCCCTGCCGGGGCGCATAAAGACCGCTTTCTCGCGTCAGCGTCAAGACCACATTAAGCCAGCCCCTTGGAAACTCTGAGCTCTAGAGTTATTATCTGAGCAACGGCGCTGTGTGTGTCTGTGTGTGTCTGTGTGTGTGTGTGTCTGTGTGTGTGTGTCTGTGTGTGTCTGTCTATGACAATAGAGAAGGTGCCCTTGAACATGTCTATAGCCAACCTGAGGAAATGTTTGGCTGAGAACATTTTAAAGGTGCCCAATGACAAGTAGCTGGCTTCTCTATGGCTGCAGGCGTCTGATATTTGTCACCAGAAATGTGGAAGACTGCTGCTTATTTTGCTGGCTTACATTTCCATTACAGCAAAAATGTTCACACTTGTCCCCCCTTCCCCCCCAGTTGTGCTTGGCCAATTATCCCACTCCTCCAATCCGTCTCGGTCTCTGCTCCCCCCTCTGCCGATCCGGGGAGGGCTGCAGACTACCACATGCCTCCTCCGATACACGTGGAGTCGCCAGCCGCTTCTTTTCACCTGACAGTGAGGAGTTTCACCAGGGGGACGTAGCATGTGGGAGGATCACACTATTCCCCCTAACCCCCAATAGGCGCCCCGACCGACCAGGGGAGGCGCTAGTGCAGCAAGCAGGACACACACACCCACATCCGGCTTCCCACCCGCAGACTCGGCCAATTGTGTCTGTAGGGACGCCCGACCAGGCCGAAGGTAACACGGGGATTCGAACCCGGCGATCCCCATGTTGGTAGGCAGCGGAATAGACCGCTACGCCACCGGGACGCCCCGATATTCACGTTTCTGAGAGGTAATCCCGCGCTGAGTTCTGCCTGTACAGAGCTGCACCGGGGAGGCACGTGACGGCTCAGCGTAATGTTGGACACCTCGTTGTAATGTTTCCAGATGTGTGTAATGTTGGATACCTCGTTGTAATGTTTCCAGATGTGTGTAATGTTGGATACCTCGTTGTAATATTTCCAGATGTGTGCAATGTTGGATACCTCGTTGTAATATTTCCAGATGTGCGTAATGTTGGACACATCGCTGTAATATTTCCAGATGTGCGTAATGTTGGACACCTCGCTGTAATATTTCCAGATGTGTGTAATGTTGGACACCTCGCTGTGATATTTCCTGATGTGTGTAATGTTGGATACCTCGTTGTAATATTTCCAGATGTGCGTAATGTTGGAAACCTCGCTGTAATATTTCCAGATGTGTGTAATGTTGGATACCTCGTTGTAATATTTCCAGATGTGCGTAATGTTGGACACATCGCTGGTAATATTTCCAGATGTGTGTAATGTCGGATACCTCGCTGTAATATTTCCAGATGTGTGTAATGTTAGACACCTCGTTGTAATATACCCAGATGTGCGTAATGTCGGATACCTCGCTGTAATATTTCCAGATGTGCGTAATGTTGGACACCTCGCTGTAATATTTCCAGATGTGTGTGATGTTAGACACCTCGCTGTAATATTTCCAGATGTGCGTAATGTCGGATACCTCGCTGTAATATTTCCAGATGTGCGTAATGTTGGACACCTCGCTGTAATATTTCCAGATGTCTTCGGTTGCCGCCTGTTCATCAGCACAGATACGTCTGCAGGCTGAAAGCGCGCAGACAGATTTAAACATCCTGTCTGGAAATGTGTGCAGGTGTTCTCCTTGACCTCCGATAAAGTATGAGCAAGCATAGATATGACCTCGTATAGTGTGAGTTAGTCTGGCAGATCAATCTTCTGCTGAAAAATCCACTTTCACTTGCCTTGAGCCAAACCTGCTGCCGACAGACGGACCCGGGCTGTGCCGCACCGACAGCTCCAAAATGAAAGTGCGGTGAGCGCAGAGGAGCCTTGATACGAAGTTTGAGAAAAAGTTTGTCTGCTGCTTTGTTTGCTTTAGTCTGATCATAACATCAACAGCGACAATGCGAGTTTGTGTCTGTCAGTGAATCCTATCATAGTGTATATACTGACGATGTTGCGCAGAGCTGCAGATTTAATGTGACTGGTGGAAAACTGGGAGACTACCGTGACGAGGACAGTAAGATAACTAAGCCAGACAAATGTTTGATTACAAAAGATAAACTTCACTCAACGAGACTGACTTCCCTGATACAAGACACTTATTACATATGTATAACATATGTAATATACATGTAATACATATGTAATACATATGAATTACATATGTTTTATATATATATATATATATATATATATATGCATAACACATATATATATATAACATATGTATAACATGTGTAATACATATGTATAACGTGTTATACATATGTATAACATATGTATAACATGTGTATACATAGTCTAATTGTGACTGTGTCATGTGTATTAAACTTAACAGAGCATGGTGATGTTGTTCACCTTCAGCTTAATTTAAAAATAAAGCTGTCTTCGGCATCCGGGTAGCGTGGCGGTCTATTCCGCTGCCTAACAACACGGGGGATCGCCAGTTTGAACCCCATGTTACCCCATGAATCCCATGTCCATGCAGACACAGTTGGCCGTGTGTGCAGGTGGGAACCAGGACTCGCTGAACTAGCGCGTCCTCTGGTCGGTCGGGGCGCTTATTCGAGGAGGAGGGGGAAATGGGGAGAATAGCGTGATCCTCCCACGCGCTACGTCCCCCTGGGGAAACTCCTCACCGTCAGGTGAAAAGAAGCGGCTGGTGACTCCACATGTATCGGAGGAGGCGTGCGGTAGTCTGCAGCCCTCCCCGGATCGGCAGAGGAGGGTGGAGCAGCGACTGGGACGGCTCGGAAATTGGGAAGAAAAAGGGGGGAAATCCCCCCCCCAAAAAAAAAAATAAAAATAAAAATAATCACATTTAAGAAGAATTTCAAGTCCACCCATTAAATTAAATACATATTCAGGGAAGGTGTTCCAAAATGTTGTCTTTTTCTTTTGTCAAATTAGTCAACCATTTCCCTTTAAAGGTATTATTAATACCTCAAGATTTAGTACACTCAGACACCATTTCTTTTTGTTTTGCAGAAGATGTCTTTTCTTAAGTAATGACATTTGATCCTCCAAATGAAATTAAATAAAAACTTAGCAATGTTTTTGTATACTCGAGTAGGCACTTCCAGTGATAAGGACACACAAACGGATCTGGATCATCCCTCAGCTTTCGACAACAAAACTCCACCCATTCAATGAAAGATCTCTCATCAACCGCATATTAAACGTTTTTGTTATTTGTTCAACTATAGGGCTGAAGTTTAAGTTACTATGAACTTTCTCATTCTTATCGATAAAAAGCACCCGGGTATGTAGCCGTGTTCTTCACAGGGATAACATTCAAGTGTGAAAGGTCACATTCCTCGAGCGGTAATAGAACAGATTTACACAATTTCGTTTTCAAACGTGACACTGCTGAGAACTCCTCAATACATCTGGTCACCTCATGTCTATTAGGGAGTCATGTTGTCGTATCATCCGCCAGCTGGGATCATTCAAATCCTCTATTTAAGGTCAGGATACCTTTGAACTGACCCTTTTTAATTATGTACAGCCATAATTTGTGTGACGAAGGAATAAAAACGGGATAATTGGACATCCTTATCTATCCCCCGATAATAATAATATATTATTATTATGATGATGATGATAATTATTATTATTATTATTATTATTATTATTATTATTATATTGGGCGGCACGGGGGCACCAGTGGTTAGCGCGGTCGCCTCGCAGCAAGAAGGTCCTGGGTTCGAGCCCCAGAGTAGTAGAACTTTGGCGGTCGTCCCGGGTCGTCCTCTGTGTGGAATTTGCATGTTCTCCCCCGTGTCTGCGTGAGTTTCCTCCCACAGTCCAAAGACATGTAGGTCATATAAATCGGCCATGCTAAATTGTCCATGGGGGGGTGTGTGTGGGTCTTGTGATGGCCTGGCAGCCTGTCCAGGGTGTCTCCATGCCTGCCGCCCAATGACTGCTGGGATAGGCTCCAGCATCCCCCGCCACCCTGCGTAAGCGGTTTGGATAATGAATGAATGAATAAAGTTGTCTTTATTAGAAGATCTGTCCAAGACCCAGAGATATTGGCGACTCAGCTCAGCTGGACCCACCTGCCATCGTACTTCTTCAATATTGCCACGGTAGAAACGTTCAATTGTTGATGTACACCAGAACATAATCACCCAACCTCACGCAATCTCCCAACAAATGAGAACGGTATTGATTTTCATCTCGAGAGAAACTCATTTTGAAATTATAAACAAGAGAAATTGGAATCTGAGAGAAATAAATAGACTCTGTAGACTACTAGTTAGTTTTTAAACTGTGTATCATTTTTTTTTTTTGCCCAAGGGATTCGCAGACGAGACAGATCTTTTTTTCTTTTTTCTTTTTTAACAATCGATTGCCGGGAGCAGCCAGCCGCATTAGTAAAAAAAAAATGAAAAAAAAGAAAATCAAAGATAAAGCAGATCGATGGAGATGCTGCCATTAAAGACAACAAGTGCGCACGCACGCAGGCCGAGCCTGTCTGGGGTTTGAGCGAGTTTCGGTTAAATTGCTCCATCGTTTGTCATTCCGGAGCGCAATCACCCCCCTAAATGCACGCGACGTTTCCACGTTACCTCCCTTTATAATCGACCTATTCCTGTGACAGTTAATGCCAGACAATCACCGTCCCGTGCAGCCGTCGCTGCTCGCCGCCATTCAATCAGACCAAGGACGATTCCCCATTACACATGTGGAGTGTTCCTCTCACTGCAACAGAATAATCATGAATTATTGTTTGCTTTAATTACAGTCATGAATTATTTTAATAGCGGCTCCATTATGCATCCATTGTCTAGTCCTCTCTCTCTCCAAGTACTTCCACCCACTCACCTGAAATCCTCACTCACGTGAGACAGCCATGCGCGAAGCGAGTTGGTCCGCATACCTCGCTAAAAGAGAGAGATCGATGGCACTTTTTCAGCATTTTTGTTATTTATTTTTATTGCCCCCCCTCCCCTTTTTCTCCCCAGTTGTATCCCGGGCCAATTACCCCACTCTTCCCGAGCCGTCACGCTCGCTTGCTCCGCCCCCCTCTGCCGACTACCACATGCCCCCTCCTCCGATACATGTGGAGTCGCCTGCCGCTTTCTTTTCACCTGACAGTGATGAGTTTCGCCAGGGGGGGGGACGCAGCGCGTGGGAGGATCACGCTATTCCCCGCTGAACAGGCGCCTCGACTGACCAGAGGAGGCGCTAGTGCAGCGACCAGGACACATACCCACATTCGGCTCCCCACCCGCAGACACGGCCAATTGTGCCAGTGGGGGCAACGCCCGACCAAGCCGGAGGTAACACGGGGATTCGAACCGGCGATGCCCGTGTTGCTAGGCAACGGGATAGACCGCCACAACGTTTTCATTTTCTGATAGGTGCAGAAATCCCCCTTATTCTGGAGAAATGAGCCGGTCTTGATATTTCTAAGCCACAGCACAGGTATGTGTAGGTGATGGTTTGCTAGCATGCGCAGGTGGTAGGTGGTGAGCGGTATGTTTTTCCGAGCGGACGGGAGAGGAATCCTAAATGGAAAGCACACAGGAAAGATACCGGGTTTGTTTCTTTATATCTGTTTGATTTCTCCTATAAAAAATACATTTGGGGTAAATTCAGTGTCCATTTTAAAGATGCAGAGCTTAGAACCCACTCTCCACCCCTCAAACACGGTCCAAAACAGGATGGGCAACTGATGGACACATAACGACTCTACGCAAATCTCTAACCCACGATGTTTTGCAGATGCAGCAAACAAACGTCACATTAACACGGTTTATCAAATAAGGATCCGACTGCACACGTTGCATCTGTTTTATTTGATCCTTTGCAGCATAGCCTTAAATCCTGGCTGACATTCTTCTATGCCATTGATTTCTGTCACATGGCATGAGTTATCAGTCCAGCTGAAGGTCGTGGACTTTAAGGCAGATTCCTTCTTGTCTCTCTTCGTTATGTTTTCCCTCTCTCTGCTAGGTGGCAGTATTGAGTTGTTGCAAATCAATTAATCACGACACGACTCGTGCTCTGGAAATCTGATGTCACCAGCGGTAGGAAGGCAGCGAACTAACCCACGAAACACCAACGATACTTACAACGGAGCCACGTCCTTCGCAGCTGCAATCGACTTGCAGGAGGTGATAAGAAGACTCCGGTTTTAAGATGCATCCAGAGGGAACTTAAAGCCAAAAACTTGTGCTTTTGCATATGATAGGTCACACCAATACTAACTGGTATCTGTACCATGGTTGGAGACACTCTCCAGTCTCCGTATAGCTCTAACATATTCTGACCCGGTAGGATGAACACCGGTATAAGTCACGTACGTGTTAAAAACAACGCCAGCAAGAAGAAGGAGACTGAAATGTGATGCTGATGTGGCCATGTATCTGCCAGACAGGAAATCACCAGTATTGTTGCAGAGTGTTGCTATACATGGTATTTAGATGTGGAGTGCAGTACATTAGACTGCCTGTGTTGGCTTTGGGTGGAGGATCCATGTATACGAGGGTGGAACTGTTTCTGCTGAGCCGACGTACACCAGCTGCCATGGCTGCCGGCACCTGGTTTGCAGTCCCACAAAATCGCTGCAACAAGCCTGTTTCCATCTGCCTCCTACAGTGAAGCGTCCATGAGCTATTTTTAGCCCTTCCCGAGCGGAAGCGGAAGCTTCGCAGCAAACGGAAGTCAGACATCGGGACGCACTAGACTACATTAGAAGGGAGCGGTTTGTTGTGATTTTATTCGGGTTTTTTTGCGTAATTTCATATGATCGGATTTATGGGCAGGATGTACGTGAGCCGGTGTTGTAAACACAGCCATGCTGTACTGTCTAACACGCTCCGCATGTCTGACTTCCGTGACGCGTCCATCGCTACAGCGATGGATGCTGTGACATCGCTCGGGACGCTGCCCCTATGATTATCTGTCCAGCAGGACTTGTCACATTGCCACCATATTTCAAATGGATAAATTAATTACTTTTAATGGAGACAAGCAGGCCTCACCCAATACCGGCGTGGAAGATGGCGGTGCGTATTTGCGGCGGCCTCACCCAGTACCGCCCGTGCAGCGTCTTTGTCCACGTCTGTCCACGTCTTCATTTGATGGCTGGGAGAACTGGCGCCTGGTCGGTTGGGAGAGTTTGGTCCGATGCGTCTGGTGGGCCCAGGGACCCCGGCACCTGCCTGGAGCTGCGCCGGAGAAGGAAACACCGAGGGCGGTCTGACTGATGCGGAAATGGGGCA
>NC_079228.1:9562448-9584948 GCF_029633865.1 Lampris incognitus
GTTGTCTGTGTGTGTTTGTGTTGTGTGTGTGTGCGTGCGTATGTGTGTTTTGTAAATAATATAATATTAATATTAGTTACCTTTATAATAAAAATAAATTTTATATATATATACACACACAGTAATACGATTAGTACACTGATATATGTATATGTGTCTGTGTCTGCGTGTATGGGGTGTGTGTGTGTATGTGTGTGTGTGTGTGTGAATAATATTATAATATTAAACATTAGTGAAATTTATAATGATACAAATAAAATAAATAAATTACAATATAAATACATATACACACACGCATATATATATATATAGTGTAACGTGCCATGGATAAGTAGACAAGCTACCTGTCCCTTGCTAACGGGTCGGTGCCCTTTAGTTGGCTGGTTACGTTGTCGCCCGCGGTGCAGCAGATACGGGTTCGCGTCCCGGCTTTGGCGACGATTCTCAGGCTGCCCCCCCCCTTAATTCGCTCCCCGAAAGAGGGGAGTAAATGCAGCGAATTCAGGGGGGCAATCCGGGAACTGCCGCCCGTAGCCGGGATGCGAACCCGTATCTCCCGCACCGTCGGGGGACAACGTTGACTAAGAGGTCTGTTCTGACCTGTTAGCCAAGGGCTAACGTGTCTACTTGTCCATGCACGTTACACAGTACAGTAGTGTGTGTGTGTGAGTGTGTGCTGTGTGTGTGTGTGTCGTGTGTGTGTGTGTGTGTGGTGTGTGTGTGTGTGTGTGTGAGAGAGAGTAAATAGGTGTGTTGTGTTACATCACTCACTGTCCCTCAGATTGCGGCAGGCAGCAAGGAACTGTGCCGCAAGTGTAGCGCACTCTGCTCCCCCCCCCCACTCGCTCTCTCTCATTCTCTCTCTCTGTATATATCATTATCTCTCGCCCCGCCCCCCTCTTTCTCTCTGTAGCTCTCACTCTCTCTCTCATTCTGTCTCTGTAGCTCTTTCTCTCTCTCTCTACCATTCTCTCTCTGTCTGTCTGTCTGTCTGTCTCTCTCTCTCTCTCTCTCTCTCTCTCTCTCTCTCTCTCTCTCTCTCTGTGTCTCTCTGTCTCTCTCTCTCTCTGTATGTCTGTCTCTCTCTGTCTCTCTCTCTCTCTGTCTGTCTCTCTCTCTCTGTCTGTCTCTCTCTCTCTCTCTCTCTCTCTCTGTCTCTTCTCTCTCTCTGTCTCTCTCTCTCTCTGTCTGTCTCTCTCTCTCTGTCCTGTCTCTCTCTCTCTCTCTCTCTCTCTCTTCTCTCTGTCTCTCTCTCTGTCTCTCTCTCTCTGTCTCTCTCTCTCTGTCTGTCTGTCTGTCTGTCTGTCTGTCTCTCTCTCTCTCTCTCTCTCCTCTCTCTCTCTCTCTCTCTCTCTCTCTCTCTCTCTCTGTCTCTCTCTCTCTAGCCTGGTCTCTTCCTCGGAGAAATCCCATTATCCAACAGGGCTGATTTCCATGTTCACAAAAAAAGGGGGGGCCCACACCCCAACGTGAAACAGGAGACAACAAATCGGATGAGAAGCTGCGGTTGTTTTTTCATTTTTGAAATGTCATCTTTTAAACAGTCCACATGCGATTGGAGGGAATTCATGTCAGAATGAGCTCGTTTGTGCGGCTTACAGACAGCACAGTGCAATACCCTCCCTGGATCCCCAGGAATATTCATCAAGGTGATGCAGAAATGTGGGGATGGCACCGAGTCTTTCGGATGTAGGGGCAAGAAGACAGACTCCAACAAAGTTTTAAATGTCGACGGAATGGATTGACATGGTTTAGCGAAGGTGGCTGGTGGAGCGAGGGGGCGCTACACAAATCAGAATATATTTCCTCAAAGGCACACAACTGTATGTCGGCGCTTGCCCGTTTTCCTTAATAGCATTAGGTTCACTAGAAGACCTGGCAGAGGAAGCAGCTATACATGGTATTTGCCCAGCTGTTGTTAGAATCCAGACTCTGCCTTCAGTCCATGTTCACATTTATACTGTTTATTTGTTCTCCCTCGAGTTGTGGTGATAATAGTCCACACAGCCAACATTCAGTTCATCCATAACGTGTTTGCTGTTCTCAAACCACTGTCCCAAATTATGTCACGGACTAGTCGGGTCTAGGGTTACGGGTTAAGCAAGCAAGACTATTCCTAAACGGAGTGTGTAGAAAAGATGGAAAACGAGGAAGAAACAGAAAGAGGGCCCGATTTCCAACACTAGAGGAACAGCCGGAAGGTGGGGCTAGCTTACTGAGGTGGCAGGCTAGCAGTTAGCAGGTCCCTCCGACAAGGCCTCGGCCATATGGGTCTCAGCTCCCGTAGGCGGCGGACTCCGTCTTGGTAGGTCAGTTCAGTTTAGATTGATGGTGTTGAGCTGGAAAGGTATGGACTTGTAGTGCCCTGAACAGCGTGTTCAAAATGGCGTATCCTGAGGCGCATTCGTGCAAACTGCCGCCATTAATTAACTCTAGGGGATGCACCCGCACCTCACAGTGACGTCCTCTTATAAGCACTGCTTAACCACGCCTCCGATCATTTCTCAGTTAAAACCAGTCCAAGTATGTAAGAGAAGGAAGAAGGGAAAAGGCAAATATAACCCCCATCACTTCTAACGAACTTCAGCGTTTAGCATCTTATCAAACGTGTCTTATCACCATGCAAGAATGCAAATTCATACTGTGCAACTGCTACCTGGCTCTGGTTTTACTGCATGTTAACATCCAGTTAGCTAGTTAGCTAGTTAACAACTTAGTTTTCATAAAAAATAACTCTACAGTAACTCCACAGTAACTCTACAGTAGATTTTGCAGTGAAATTAGCTTTGTCTGAGCATGACTTAGTTACATGATGTCTGAGCATGACTTAGTAACATGATCTACCTGTCTGAGCATGACTTAGTTACATGATGTCTGAGCATGACTTAGTTACATGATCTACCTGTCTGAGCATGACTTAGTTACATGATCTACCTGTCTGAGCATGACTTAGTTACACTATCTACCTGTCTGAGCATGGACTTAGTTACATGATCTACCTGTCTGAGCATGACTTAGTTACATGATTTACCTGTCTGAGCATGACTTAGTTACATGATTTACCTGTCTGAGCATGACATAGTTACATGATTTACCTGTCTGAGCATGACTTAGTTACATGATTTATCTGTCTGAGCATGACTTAGTTACATGATTTACCTGTCTGAGCATGACATAGTTACATGATTTACCTGTCTGAGCATGACTTAGTTACATGATTTACCTGTCTGAGCATGACTTAGTTACATGATCTGCCTGTCTGAGCATGACTTAGTTACATGATTTACCTGTCTGATCATGACTTAGTTACATGATTTACCTGTCTGAGCATGACTTAGTTACATGATTTACCTGTCTGAGCATGACTTAGTTACATGATTTACCTGTCTGAGCATGGCTTAGTTACATGATTTACCTGTTTGAGCATGACTTAGTTACATGATTTACCTGTCTGAGCATGGCTTAGTTACATGATTTACCTGTCTGAGCATGGCTTAGTTACATGATTTACCTGTTTGAGCATGACTTAGTTACATGATTTACCTGTCTGAGCATGACTTAGTTACATGATTTACCTGTCTGAGCATGACATAGTTACATGATTTACCTGTCTGAGCATGACTTAGTTACATGATTTATCTGTCTGAGCATGACTTAGTTACATGATTTACCTGTCTGAGCATGACATAGTTACATGATTTACCTGTCTGAGCATGACTTAGTTACATGATTTACCTGTCTGAGCATGACTTAGTTACATGATCTGCCTGTCTGAGCATGACTTAGTTACATGATTTACCTGTCTGATCATGACTTAGTTACATGATTTACCTGTCTGAGCATGACTTAGTTACATGATTTACCTGTCTGAGCATGACTTAGTTACATGATTTACCTGTCTGAGCATGGCTTAGTTACATGATTTACCTGTTTGAGCATGACTTAGTTACATGATTTACCTGTCTGAGCATGGCTTAGTTACATGATTTACCTGTCTGAGCATGGCTTAGTTACATGATTTACCTGTTTGAGCATGACTTAGTTACATGATTTACCTGTCTGAGCATGACTTAGTTACATGATTTAGCTGTCTGAGCATGACTTAGTTAAATTATTTACTGCTATGACCTGTATAAGAAAAATGGCCATGCTACACATGTAGCAAAACAAGGGAAAATATAAAACTGGAAGCATGTTTATGGCGAATTTTGGCTGTTCTCTTGGTTAAAACTCTTTAGCATATTTTAATCCAATTAATGAGTTAATCATTTACTTATATTCAGGATATATATATATATATATATATATATACACATACATACATACATACATATATATATATATATATATATATATATATAAGTGTGTGTGTGTGTGTGTGTGTGTGTGTGTGTGTGAAACTTGTAATATTGAACTTATATGTTTTCTATAACATACCGACTTTTTTGTGTTTGTTTTACCCCCCTTTCCTCCCCAATTGCACCCAGCCAATTACCCCACTCTTCCGGGCCCTCCAGGTCGCTGCTCCACCCCCTCTGCCGATCCGGGGAGGGCTGCAGACTAGCAGACTACCTCCTCCCATACATGTGGAGTCGCCAGCCGCATCTTTTCACCTGACAGGGAGGAGTTTCACCAGGGGGACGTAGCGCGTGGGAGGATCACGCTATTCGCTTCAGTTCCCCCTCCCACCCGAACAGGCGCCCTGACCGACCAGAGGAGGCGCTAGTGCAGCGACCAGAACACATATCCACATCCGGCTTCCCATCCGCAGACATGACCAATTGTGTCTGTAGGGATGCCCTACCAAGCCAGAAGTAACACGGGGATTCGAACTGGCGAGCCCTGTGTTGGTAGGCCACCGAATAGACCGCCACGCCACCCGGACGCCAACCAACAAGTTGATATTTTATGTCTCTTGGTCATATATCTGAAAAAAAAAAAAAAAAGCAAACTAACTTAAATCAGATTGGCATGCGGAACTCCAAAACTTCCAAACTCATCTGAAGGACAACTGGGATCTGTCAGGTGGATTAGTGGCGCTCCTGAATACCAGCCTGATCCTGCATAGGACGTACATTTTCACTCTGGTGTATGTATGCTTTCACCCCACAGCGAATCCACTGGAGTTGCAGACATTACTAATGTAAATCATCTTCATGTTTTTCAGACATCCTTGTCTTCATCCCTGTCTTCATCCCTGTCCTCATCCCTGTCTTCATCCCTGTCTTCATCCTTGTCTTCATCCCTGTCTTCATCCCTGTCTTCATCCCTGTCTTGTGTACAGACATCCCTGTCTTCATCCCTGTCTTCATCCCTGTCTTCATCTTCATCCCTGTCTTCATCCCTGTCTTCATCCCTGTCCTCATCCCTGTCTTCATCCCTGTCTTGTGTACAGACATCCCTGTCTTCATCCCTGTCTTCATCATTGTCATCATCCCTGTCTTCATCCCTGTCTTGTGTACAGACATCCCTGTCTTCATCCCTGTCTTCATCTTCATCCCTGTCTTCATCCCTGTCTTCATCCCTGTCCTCATCCCTGTCTTCATCCCTGTCTTGTGTACAGACATCCCTTTCTTCATCCCTGTCTTCATCATTGTCCTCATCCCTGTCTTCATCCTTGTCTTGTGTACAGACATCCCTGTCTTCATCCCTGTCTTCATCATTGTCCTCATCCCTGTCTAGGGTACAGACATCCCTGTCTTCATCCCTGTCTTCATCTTCATCCCTGTCTTCATCCCTGTCCTCATCCCTGTCTTCATCCCTGTCTTGTGTACAGACATCCCTGTCTTCATCCCTGTCTTCTTCATTGTCATCATCCCTGTCTTCATCCCTGTCTTGTGTGCAGACATCCCTGTCTTCATCCCTGTCTTCATCTTCATCCCTGTCTTCATCCCTGTCTTCATTCCTGTCTTCATCCCTGTCTTCATCCCTGTCTTCATCTTCATCCCTGTCTTCATCCCTGTCCTCATCCCTGTCTTCATCCCTGTCTTGTGTACAGACATCCCTGTCTTCATCCCTGTCTTCATCATTGTCATCATCCCTGTCTTCATCCCTGTCTTGTGTGCAGACATCCCTGTCTTCATCCCTGTCTTCATCTTCATCCCTGTCTTCATCCCTGTCTTCATCCCTGTCCTCATCCCTGTCTTCATCCCTGTCTTGTGTACAGACATCCCTGTCTTCATCCCTGTCTTCATCATTGTCCTCATCCCTGTCTTCATACCTGTCTTTTGTACAGACATCCCTGTCTTCATCCCTGTCTTCACCCCTGTCCTCATCCCTGTGTTCATCCCTGTCTTGTGTACAGACATCCCTGTCTTCATCCCTGTCTTCATCCCTGTCTTCATCTTCATCCCTGTCTTCATCCCTGTCTTCATCATTGTCCTCATCCCTGTCTAGTGTACAGACATCCCTGTCTTTATCCCTGTCTTCATCCCTGTCTTCATCCCTGTCTTCATCCCTGTCTTGTGTACAGACATCCCTGTCTTCATCCCTGTCCTCATCCCTGTCTTCATCCCTGTCTTGTGTACAGACATCCCTGTCTTCATCCCTAGCTTCATCATTGTCCTCATCCCTGTCTAGTGTACAGACATCCCTGTCTTCATTCCTGTCTTCATCCCTGTCCTCATCCCTGTCCTCATCCCTGTCTTCATCCCTGTCCTGTTTACGGACTTCCCTGTCCGTTGGAGCGCAACACGTGAGCGCACCAAACATCACCAAAACGGGAGGTTTCTATGGGAGGATGGGCGGTGCTGGACGGATCTGGTCTCGCTGTCTCTCTCCTACGTTTGTCTAGGCCGTTCGTTTTTCTTCTCCACACTCGGCTATCCATTTTAATTACATTTGAACCAAACCGAGGGAGGAGGTCCTCGTCATTGCCACGAGCTGGCGGAGACGAGTGAATATTGAGAGCCCGCTGACTTTATAACACGGCAGCTCTTTATTAATCACCCTCGCCCGCGCGCACCGCGTCCTTCAGAGGACATGAATTATCAAACGGACGTGATTGATGTCTCTGTTAAGAAAATGATGTGATCAGTGTGAAACCGCGCGTGACCTTGATCGCCTTTTTTTTGACGACGGGGAGAAGGAGAGGCTGCGCGCACGCGCTTTCTCCGTTTCTGAAGCGAATTCCAACCCAAGGTGAGACACGAGGCGAGCTAATCATCTTGGGATCCACCCCTAAGACCCGCAGCCAAACTGCATATAGTCAGTCTCGGAAAGTTGAATCAGTTCATCTGCGCACAACTTTTTACTGGGAGAGAAATGTTTCGGTGCTCAACTCAATGGCCTCTTCAGCCTCAGCTGACTGCAGGTAGCCCAAAACACGCTGCGCCAGAAGGTGGCGCACCCCAAGGATCAGGTCCCCCGGCACAAGTGTGGGTAGTTAAGGGCCAGGAGGATTGCCGTGACTTGTACATCGGGGAAACACAACCGACGCTGGCCAAGAGGGTGACGCAACACAGAAGAGCTAACACGTCAGACCAGGACTCCACGGTCTACACCATCTACACAGGCTACACCATCTACACAGTCTACACCATCTACACGGGCTACACCATCTACACGGGCTACACCATCTACACGGGCTACACCATCTACAGGCCAGTGGCCACTCGTTCAGGGATGAGGATGTGCACGTCCTTGATAGGGAGGAACGCTGGTTTGAACGGGGAGCCAAAGAGGCCATCTACGTGAAGAGGGAACGACCACCCCTGAACCGTGGGGGTGGGATGGGAGGGGCTAAGACCACATCAGGGGCAGCATGGCTCAGGAGGTAGAGCGGGTAGTGTAGTAATCGGAACGTCGCTGGTTCGATCCCCGGCTCCTGCGGAGAGCGTGTTGAAGTGTCGTTAAGCAAGAAACTGAACACAGGGGCGTCCAGGTGGCGTGGCGGTCTATTCCGTTGCCTACCAACACTGGGATCGCCGGTTCGAATCCCCGTGTGACCTCCGGCTTGGTCGGGCGTCCCTACAGACACAATCGGCCGTGTCTGCGGGTGGGAAGCCGGATGTGGGTATGTGTCCTGGTGCTGCACTAGCGCCTCCTCTGGTCGGTCGGGGCACTGTTCGGGGGGAAGGGGGGACCTTCCCACGTGCTACGTCCCCCTGGCGAAACTCCTCACTGTCAGGTGAAAAGAAGCGGCTGGCGACTCCACGTGTATCGGAGGAGGCATGTGGTGGTCTGCAGCCCTCCCCAGATCGTGGTGGAGCAGCGACCGGGACGGCTCGGAAGAGTGGGGTAATTGGCTAAGTACAATGGGGGAGAAGAATGGGGGGGGGCACTTAACCCTTAACTGCATGCTGCTGATGAGCAGGTTGGCACTTTGCATGGCAGCCTCCGCCATCACTGTCTGAATGGGTGATTGCGAGGCAGACACGTTGCGTGGTCGGCAGGCTAGAAAAGCGCGGTATAAATGCGGTCCATTTATCTGTCACCATCTCACAATGCTGTGATTGCCACTATTGCCCAGTCCTCTGTGAACAGTACACGTGGCCCCTGCAGCTCTAGTTAATGGCCTTGGTAATTTGCATATGAAACTGACGGTCGGTTTGGGTTCGCTACACCACCGCATTGTTTATCAGGGTGGGGACACCTGCGGTCAGCTGAGACTGACGACGTCAGATGATGATGAGACGTGTCTCCCAGGAAACGGTGCATCCAGATGACCCGACTCTCCTTTCTGTGGTTTTCTTACCCGCACTATGGAGCATACAGACGCGTGTAGTCAAAGTTTGGTGTGACATAAAGCAAGGTGGAGGCGTTGCTTGAGCTGAACACATTCTACACATGCACTAGTGATACCTGCATGAACTCAAATGTTGTGTACTAGTTTGACATTATCAACACAATACCACGCTGTGGTTATATTGTAACGTGCATGGATAAGTAGACGGATTGGCCCTTGGTTAACGGGTCGGACCCTTTAGTCGACTGGTTAACGTGGTCGCTTGCGGAGTGGGAGACGCGGGTTCGCGTCCCGGCTGTGGCGGTTCCAGGACTGCCCCCCTAATTCGCCACATTGGACGCGAACCCGTAGCTCCCGCACCACAGAAGACACGTTGGCCCTTGGTAAAGCGGCCGACCCGTTAACCAAGGACCAACTTGTCTACTTGTTCAATCACGTCACAATATTTTATAGCATGATAAGTAAATTAACACTGTGGACAAATAAATGGTGTTCTGGATTCATTTGCAACGCAAAGGCCAAGCTAAGGCCGCACTGTGAAAGTGAATAGTTGTGCGATAACGCCATTTAAACAAATGGGAGATATGAGGGAAACAGTTCACTGTAATTCAACAACACACGTGTTGCCTTTCTCCGCGTTTCACACTTAGAACAACAGCGGCGGCAGCACGTGGACACTAGCTGGACTGATGTTCCTGTATTTGTGTGCGTGTGTGCACTTGTGCGCACGTATGTGTGTGCATATGCGTGTGTTGCGTGCATATATGTGGTGTGCGCGCGTGCGCGCGCGGGGTGTGTGTATGTGTGAATATGTGTGTTTGCATATGTGTGCATGTACGTGTATGTGGTGCGTGTGTGTGTGCACGTGTGTGAGGCTGCATGTGTGCGTGTGCATGTGTATGCACGCGCGCGTGTGTATGCATGTGCGTGCGTGTGCATACGTGCGTGGTGTGTGCATGTGTGTATGAGTGAATATGTGTGTTTGCATATGTGTGCATGCATGTGTATGTGGTGCGCGTGTGTGAGCGTGTGCATGTTTGTGCACGTGTGTGTGTATGAGTGTGCGTGTGTATGTTTGTATATGTGTGTGCATGTGTTTTTGCACGTGTGTGAGGCTGTCTGTGTGCATATGTGCGCGTGCGCATGTGTGCATGTGTGCATGTGTGTACGTGTGTTTGCAAGTGTGTATGTGTGTGTTAGTGTGCGTGTGTTTGCATTTGTGTGTGTGTGTGTGTGTGTGTGTGTGTGTGTGAGTGTGTGTGTAAACATCCCTTCAGAGCCAATTAGACATGACATTAACTAATCCCACAGACAACATCGACCATGGAAGCAGTGGCTGTCTTCTGTGTTTGCGGAGCCTTCAGTGCGTGTGTGGTGTGGTGTGGGGTGGGGAGGGTTGGGGTTGGGGTTGGGGGGGGGGGCGGCAAACGTTATAACAGTGACATGACAGATAAATAAAGAAGGTGGTGTCTTTGCGGTGCCTGCAGACCGTGTTGCACACAGCGATCCGGGGCTCTGCTCTGAGCTTTAACCGCTTCTCATTTGGAATGCAAATACCCGCCAGGAGAAATTAAAGAAGTAGAACAAGAAGAAGAAGAAGAAGAAGAAGAAGAAGAGGGAGAAGAAGAAGGGACGCAGGTGAAATTTGCATCCGTGTTTACAAACTGTTTATACGTGGTTGACATTATTCAAAGGGAAAGCAGTTTAGAAAAGTTGTGTTGTGTGTGATGCTTAAGCATGGGAGTCACACTAAAGCCAGAGGAGCGGAGAAAGCACACGGCGCAGAGGAGACCTGCGGTGTTTCCATGTCAACACTTATTCTACCACCTTCAAATACTTCCCAAAGCCTCGCTCACTGATTGCAAGTTTTTGGTGTATTTTTTGTGGAATGCAAATATCCGCCAGGAGAAATTAAAGAAGAAGAAGAAGAAGAAGAAGAGGGAGAAGAAGAAGAAGAAGAAGAAGAAGAAGAAGAAGAAGAAGAAGAAGAAGAAGAAGAAGAAGAAGAAGAAGAAGAAGAAGAAGAAGAAGAGGGAGAAGAAGAAGAAGAAGAAGAGGGAGAAGAAGAAGGGACGCAGGTGAAATTTGCATTCGTGTTTACAAACTGTTTATACGTGGTTGACATAGGAATCAAACGCGCGAGAGTAGGACGAGAGGTGACGACAAATTTGTTTATTTATTTTTGTGTTGCCGTGTTGTTCTTCTATGTTAAGTACACTGAGTACTTAACATAGACGTGCGGGAAGATGGCGGCACGGATTCACGTTTGCGGCCTCACCCAGTACCGGTGTGGGAAAGTGGCGGCTTGAACTCGCTTTAACGGAGGCCCCACCCATGGCGGCCTCACCCAGCACCGTCCATGCAGCGTCTTGGTCCACGTCTGCGTCTAAGTTTGTGTCTTCATTTGATGGCTGGGAGAGCTGGCGCTGGATCAGCTGGGGGAGCCCGGTCTGCCGTGTCCTGTGGGCCCAGGGACCACGGCCCTGCCCGGAGCTGCGCCCAAAGAGGAAACAGGGCAGGGCAGGCTAAGCTAACTGCTAGCCCGTACAGACCGGCAGTTCCGATAACACCGGGGGCGGTCTGATGGCGGCCTCGCCTAGCGTGGACTGTGTTTTTTTGGTGTGGTCGTGTGGAGTGCGGGGAGGTGTGTCGAAGGTGCCTGGCTGGGAGAGCTGGCGCTGGGTCGGGCCGGTATCGCCCTGTGGGCCCAGGGACCGCGGCCCTGCCTGGAGCTGCGTCCGAGGAGGAAACACCGAGGGCGGTCTGACAGGACGTGGAAGCGGGGTAGGCTAAGCTAACTGCTAGCCCACGCAGACCAGCAGGTCCGACAGCCATCCTGGCGTTCGCTCTCCTGGAGAGTGATTTCTTATTTTTTTATTTGTGTGTGTGGATATGTTGGGTATTTGTGTTCTTGTAGATTCTGGGTGTGTTTTGCCTTTGTGTTGTACTGCTGTGGGCTGGGGGAAACGACAAATAAATATTCCTGATTCCTGAGAGAACCACCAAACCGGAGTGAAACTCCATTTATGCGAGGAGTCCGGGTAGCGTAGCGGTCTATTCCGTTGCCTACCAACACGCAGATCGCCGGTTCGAATCCCCGTGTTGCCTCCGGCTTGGTCGGGCGTCCCTACAGACACAATTGCCCGTGTCTGCGGGTGGGAAGCCGGATGTGGGTATGTGTCCTGGTCGCTGCACTAGCGCCTCCTCTGATCGGTCGGGGCGCTTGTTCGGTGGGGGGAGGAGGCTGGAGGGGATAGCGTGATCCTCCCACGTGCTACCTCCCCCTGGCGAAACTCCTCACTGTCAGGTGAAAAGAAGCGGCTGGCGACTCCACATGTATGGGAGGAGGCATGTGGTAGTCTGCAGCCCTCCCCGGATCGGCGGAGGGGGTGGAACAGTGACCGGGGCGGCTCGGAAGAGTGGGGTAATTGGCCGAATATAATTGGGGAGGAAATCCATGTAGTGCAAACCTACATGGCCAATGAACATTACTGTGATCCTGGAAAGACCGGGCTGAGCTGGTTCATTCATTGCGGCTGAGTGTCCTAAAAAAAACCTCCTGATCACTCAGCCTACCCGGATGTTACGCATGCCGCTGCATATCCGTGCACACGGTGCGAGCTAGCGTAAACGGCTCGCTCGTGAAACGTATTTAGCACATGATTTGGTCACCCGCCGTGAATTCAACATGGCTGTAATCACAAACGTATAAGTCACTCTGCAGCACGAGCACTATAATTACCTCTGTCTTTGCAGGTTAACGTGCAGGAACTTGACTTCTTTTCACGTACTCGCCACCTTTTTACATCCGGCTGCACAGCGCTTCATCCCTCGCAGTACCGCTTGAAGTGGTCTCGCTCGTGCTGCAGGCGTCTTTCGCATCACAACACATCTCACTTCCACTTCCACGCAATGACTTAATGCACGTTTTGAGTGTTTGACCCCGAGCCCGTCATTTCCTCGGGGGTGGTGTGCCCTGCTGCTGCTGCTGCAGGGGTGTTATCTCTGTCAGCTGGGGTGGCATCACTGTGGGTTGTAGTTACCGTCCCGTCACGAGACGTCACGTCCTCCGCGGCTCTCCGTTTACGGATGGTAGGATGGTTGTCCTGACTGTGAGACCACTCCCATCAATATCATCCGTCCCATCCATTGTCCAAGCAGCTTATCACAACTGGGGTCGCAGGGATGCTGGAGCCTATCCCAGCAGTCATTGGGCGGCAGTCGGGGAGACACCCTGGACAGGCCGCCAGTCCATCACAGGGCCGAGACACACGCGCACGCGCGCACGCACAATTCAGTACGGCCGAGTCACCTGACCTACATGTCTTTGGACTGTGGGAGGAAACCGGAACATCAGGAGGAAACCCAAGCAGACACGGGGACAACATGCAAACTCCACGCAGAGGACGACCCGCGGACGACCGCCAAGGTGGGACTACCCCGGGGCTCGAACCCAGGACCTTCTTGCTATGCGGCGACCGCGCTAACCCCTGCGCCACCGCGCCTCCCAATGGCGATGGCAGGGCCTCATGACGTAGTCCCTCAATAACTGGTTTTTACCTTCGTGTCTCACCCAGTGATGCTGAGTGGTTTAGAAGTGCAGTGGAGATGATAAAGCATGCTTGAGTTGTAAATTCAATAAAGGTTGACGAGGCTCATTCACATCAACGTATTACTGAACTCACGAACTCGTGAATTATGAAACTTTCATCATGGGATATTTTACGGTTGATCGGCAAGTCGTGATGAACATCTAGAAAGTTAAAGGGAATCCCTGCTGTTTTCAACCGCCGAGATACAAACGCAAATGGAAGTCCACGAGGGATTGTGTTATTATAGTTGCCATTCAGCCTTAATTTCACCAATTAAGGTGAAACTGGACAGGTTGTTACAAACAGGGCAACTGGGGGTGGCGGGGGGGGGGTCAGCAAGCTTAGTGACAATCCTCTAATCGCATATCAAAGACCAACGGAAGTAATTTTGAATGAACTCTGGATCTTGATCATTATCCAAAATGCTTATCCTGCTCTCAGGGTCGCGGGGATGCTGGAGCCTATCCCAGCAGTCATCGGGCGGCAGGTGGGGAGACACCCTGGACAGGCCGCCAGGCCGTCACGGGGTGAAATAAGCTCTATGCACCAAATTAATTATTTTGTTCTTCACAGATTTTGATATTTTATGAAGTGTTCTCTAAATATGGTCCCATTTTTCAGTTTCCAGGGATATACCTAAGCCAGTTTCCCAATTTCTTTGACCTGCATTCCAATTGTTCCCTGATGTTTTGTTCATCATTTTGATGACATTTTGTCCTTCTGTCTGACCATTAATTCTAGTTTAAACTCAGTTTCTGTCAACCCGGGTACGATTACAGCTTCTTCCAAATATCTGGTCAATTGTGATCTTTGCATATATTTTAAGAAAGTCTTTACTTTCAATACTACATGCAGTTTAAAGCTGAGCAAAAGTTTTCAATTTTCTGTCACATAGATTTGTCATCTCAAGTTGTTATACCTTTGGTTTCCCGGTCATAAGTGGCCTGCCATTCAACATGAACTCCCCCAGTTGAATGGCCCTGTACCATAATATTGATCCGGTTGTGGAACCTTCTCACTATGGAGCAAGAAAACTGGATTAAATGGTTATCAGTGTTCTTACATAAGGGACCATACCACAGCCCTTGAAATGAGATGAAATTTTTAAAATACCTAAAGCTTCCTGTTCTGTGCTTTCCCATCTTGTGTCTTGTGGGTTAAAGCCATAACCCGATTTCAGAGGATACATATCTAGAGTTAAATGCAATATAATACATACACACATTCGGATGACCAAGGCCCCCTCCTTTCCCCTGTCTACATATATATTTTTATGGCTAACCCCAGTTGTCTTGTTATTCCTTGTTATTTCTGAATAGTGTTTCAACCTCTTAAAAAAAACAACATTGTATCCAAGGAAAGGGGAATAGCTGCCACGAGGAACGTAATCCTCGGTAAGACATTAATCTTTAAACTTTCTATTTTACCCCAAATAGTTAGAGGGAGGGATTTCCATCTCTCAATAACGTCCATCTTTGATGTGATTGATGGGGTTTATATTTTTCAAATTAAATGGGGCAATATCGTGTATACACAGTTTCCCTCGGGAATGAATAAAGTATTGTGATTCTGATTCTGATTCTGATTCTGATTATATTGGGTCTTCAGAGACACACCAAGAAAACGCATTCCATCAGATGACCATTTACGGGGCAAACTGGCGATATGTGATTTATGAAAGTAAAAATTTAAAGGTAAAGCTTCTGACTTACCTCAATTAATCTTATATCCCGAAATGTCTCCGAATTCCTTCACCGTCTCAAGAACATGTGTAAGGGATGATGGATGATCTGATAATATTAGCAAGATACTATCTGCAAAAAGACATCTTCATCTCCATTACTGGGGCTGCAACTCCTATGATGTTTGATTTTTTTTAAATTAATGTGGCCAGTGCTTCTAATTACAAAACAAAGAGCATAGGACTCAAAGGACAACCTTGAAGTGTCCCTCATCTAAGTTTGAATGGTTCAGAGACTATGCTATTTGTGATTATTTTGGCTTTAGGTGTTGAGTATTTAGGAGTGGTGCAGGATATATATGAGGGAAGTGTGACAGTGGTGAGGTGTGTGGTTGGAATGACAGATGGGTTCAAGGTGGAGGTGGGATTACATCAAGGATCGGCTCGGAGCCCTTTCTTGTTTGCAATGGTGGTGGACAGGTTGACAGACAAAATCAGGCTGGAGTCTCTGTTGACTATGATGTTTACGGATGACATTGTGATCTGTAGCGAGAGTAGGGTGCAGGTGGAGGAGAGCCTGGAGAGGTGGAGGTATGCACTGGAGAGAAGAAGGGTGAAAGTCAATAGCAGCAAGACGGAATACCTATGCATGAACGACAGGGAGGACAGTGGAATGGTGAGGATGCAAGGAGTAGAGGTGATGAAGGTGGATGACTTTAAATACTTGGGGTCAACTGTCCAAAGTAACGGGGAGTGCAGGAGAGAGGTGAAGAAGAGAGTGTAGGCAGGGTGGAGCGGGTGGAGAAGAGTGTCAGGAGTGATTTGCGACAGAAGGGTACCAGCAAGAGTTAAAGGGAAGGTTTACAAGACGGTTGTGAGACCAGCTATGTTATATGGGTTGGAGACAGTGGCACTGATGAAAAGACAGGAGGTGGAGCTGGAGGTGGCAGAGCTGAAGATGATAAGATTTTCCATTGGGAGTGATGAAGAAGGACAGGATTAGGAACGAGTATATTAGAGGGACCGCTCAGGTTGGACGGTGTGGAGATAAAGCAAGAGAGACAAGATTGAGATGGCTTGGACATGTGTGGAGGAGAGATGCTGGGTATACTGGGAGAAGGATGCTGAATATGGAGCTGCCAGGGAAGAGGAGAAGAGGAAGGCCAAAGAGGTGGTTTATGGATGCGGTGAGGGAGGACATGCAGGTGGCTGGTGTGACAGATACCCTTCAAATTGTCAGGGTGCTAATTGGGTTTAGTAGTAAGAGAACGTGTGTTGAGTCAGTCAGGTGGCCGTATTCTTTGGCATCATTAAAACCCCTTTGTAGTTTAGCAACTAATTCGGATGAGACAGGTTTATAAAAGTTAATAGTGAGCTTGTCATCGCCAGGGGCCTCACCGCTGGCCATGCTGTTGTCGGCAGCGAAACTCTCGCTTTGAGAAATTGGACTTCCCAGATTTTCTCTGTCTCACTCTGGTAAAGGAGGCAAATTCATTTTCCCGAAAAGCCTTTCCAAACCGTCAGGTGATGGGTCAACCTCTGAAGACTAAAGTGTTTCGTAATATTCTCTGAATCTTTTATTGAGGACTTGAGGGGATTTTAATATTTCACCGCTTTCCGGTTTAATTACAGGAATAAGAGGAGAAGCCCTCGCCTTCCGGGGCCCATGGGCCAACAGTCTTCTGGCCCCGTCTCCATTTTCACAGGAATTTGATTTTGAGCAATGCAATTCAAATGTTGTCCTTTTTGACTTGTAACTTGGTTTTCAATCAGTATGATCAGTATGTCACTGATTATTCTTTACATTAGTTCAGATCACTTTAATATTTTGGCTCTTACTTCCCCCCCCCCCGATTAGCCGCAAAACGAATGAGCCTCCCCATACACGTGGCTTCGTACGCCTCCCAGACGGTCTCAAATAACTTCACTGAGTCACTATTTGTGTCCAAAAAAAGTTTTGTGTTTCAGTATTAATCATTTCAATCACATTTCCATTTCCATATTAAAGAATTATCCACTTCCCGCGTGGAGGCTTTGATCTGATGGGTGGACGGAGAGAAGGCCAGCGGTCACTGCGAGTCATGCAGTGACTTCCAGAGCTCCACGCATTCCAACGAATTTCTCGAGTAACCGATAAAGTGTATCGTGGAGTAAGATTTGTGTGGGTTTGAACAGACAGTATAATTTATAGCCTCTTTATTTACTAATCTCCACATATTATACAAGCCAGCATTTTTGCATGAACTGGTAAGAGCAGCAGGGGTGGCTCGGTCAGATGGAAGGGGTTTAGTTTGGGATTGGGAGCAGCGTTAAAGGGCGGTGTCCCCCGTCTCTGCGGGTGGGGTGGGGTGGGGTGGGGGTGTTCTCCGGGTGCTCCGGTTTCCCCCACCCAGCAAAAGAAAGGGGTCCGTACTGCTGTCTGTGCCCCGGAGCAAGGCGACAGGAAAAGAAGCGGAGTTTGTCCCCGGGCGCTGCACGAGGGCGGCAGCCCGCTGCCCCTCGCGACACGGATCACCACGAGGATGGGCTAATTTGCAGTAACTATAATGGGTTTACCCGCATATGTTGAGATAAACGTATTACAGCGATTAAAAAGAGGGGGCAGAATTTCAAGTTGGACCATACAAATGTACAATAACTACAGACTGGTATTAAAGCAGGCCATCAATAATAACAATAATAATAATAATATATCTTCTTTCAGAGTCAACAATAGAGCCCTGAGTTACAAAAGTTTTGTGTGTGTGTGTGTACCAACATCTCTAATCCCCTGCATTCACTGTTAAACCCCGAGTGAGACGTCGTCCTACCCAATGCTCGTCTAACTTGTGCTCCTCAGATGGTGTAAGACGAGCTTCCGGCAGCACAGCTGATTCTCATTTAAGTCTTACCAAGTGAAATTAGCTTCTCGTGCGCTCCACTGGACTAGTCAGTCCGCCTACCCAACTTGAGACTGACACACCATGTAAGACCCGTCTACCTGCTTTGCCATTATCAACACAACAGACACGCAATGGCCCACAGACTTAGCACGTCTCCAACACCCATCTCACAACGCAACACTCACAATCACATGTCATGAAGTTAACACCCTCTGCACTGGGGGTCCGGGTAGCGTGGCGGTCTATTCCCACACGGGGATCGCCGGTTCGAATCCCCCGTGTTACCTCCGGCTTGGTCGGGCGTCCCTACAGACACGGGTGGAAAGCCGGATGCGGGTATGTGTCCCGGTCGCTGCACTAGCGCCTCCTCTGGTCGGTCGGGGAGCCCGTTCGAGGGGGAGGGGGGACTGGGGGGGGGGTAGCATGATCCTCCCACGCGCTACTTCCCCCTGGCGAAACTCCTCACTGTCAGGTGAAAGGAAGGGGACTGGATCGGCAGAGGGGGTTGGAGCAGCGACGGTGGACGGCTCAGAAGGGTGGAGTAATTTACTGGGGGACAGACACCGTAATGGAGGTACAGACGGCAGATACTGCGCCAGCGGGTAGCGGGCATCAGCCCAGAGAGTCCACCTTTACTCGGCGTGTCTCCGTTCCTCTCTCGACGACGAGTCGAATCCCCTCCACCCGTGTACCAGGTGTAGTTCTGTCCTTCTTTCACACCCTCCCCACGACGCACCACCTCACAGGAAACGAAGGGGATGTGCAGAGAATAAGGTAAAAGAGAAATAAATAATTGGGTGGCGCAGTGGTTAGCGCGGTCGCCTCACAGTAAGAAGGTCCTGGGTTCGAACCCCAGGGTTGCCCAACCTTGAGGGGGGGGGGGGTCATCTCAGGTCGTCCTCTGTGTGGAGTTTGCATGTTCTCCCCGTGTCTGCGGTGGGTTTTTCTCCGGGTGCTCCGGTTTCCCCCCCACCATCGAAAAATACATGCAGGGGGCGTCCGGGTAGCGTGGCGGTCTATTCCGTTGCCTAGCAACACGGGGATCGTCGGTTCGAATCCCCGTGTTGCCTCCGGCTTGATCGGGCGTCCCTACAGCGGGTGGGAAGCCGGGTGCGGGTATGTGTCCTGGTCGCTGCACTAGCGCCTCCTCTGTTCAGTCGGGGCGCCCGTTCGAGGGGGAGCGGGGACTGGGGGGGGGGAATAGCGTGATCCTCCCACGCGCTACTTCCCCCTGGCGAAACTCCTCACTGTCAGGTGAAAGGAGGCGGCTGGTGACTCCACATGTATCGGAGGAGGCATGTGGTAACTTCCTGAGGGTTCATTTAACTCTCAGTTCTTTACTATGTAGTCTGCAGCACCTCCCCGGATCGGCAGAGGGGGTGGAGCAGCGACCGGGACGGCTCAGAAGAGTGGGGTAATTGGCCAATTACAATTGGGGAGAAAAGGGGCGGAAACAAAACCCCCTCCCCCAAAAAAAGACGTGCATGTTAGGGTTCATACTCCTGTCTGTGCCCCTGACCGAGGCATGTAACCCATGCTAGCTGTGTAGCTAGCATGGGTTACATGCAGAGCATAATTACCCCCACGAGGATCAATAGAGTATATCACAATTATAAATAAAGATTAAAACAACAGCGACAAAACAATAGATCATGTTACCACGCATTAGTCTGTAGCTTGCCCCGTTCCACCCCCCCCCCACCCCCTTACAGCTGCCCCAGCTGCCCTCTCACGCTCCTCACGCCGGACTTGGATCACTGGACAAAGCTGCAGGCTAAATCAATGAGCAGGCAGGGAGGCCACCATCCCAAATCGTTTCACGGATAGTCGGGGTTCTGATAACGGAGAGTTATCGTCTCCCCACACGGCCTCAGCCGGTGGCTTAGCGAGCGGGGACCCCAAGTGACCCCCCGGGGCCTCAGAAACAGCAGCGCTTCGATCCGTTCAGCCGGGAGGAACAGTCGGACTGTTTCAAGGACGACCCACTTGGCATCCCAATCGAGTGTCGGTGTCCCCAGCTGGGGAGAGCAAACAAGCCTCGCCACCTGCTGGCGGACGGGTGTATTACGTAAGTGCGAGCCTCGCACCCGACCCGGTGCTGCAGGCCGCTTCTCAGCGGCCACTCCGTGAAGGAGTAAAGGAGAAGCTCAGATAGATGAGTTGCTAATGCCGTGGGACACGGACACCCTGATTATACGGTGCCAAGAGCCAGCGTGAAGAGAGGTGCATGGGGCATGTTGGAGCACGTTATATGAAGCCCGCTGGTGTGAGCACGCCGCCAGCTGGACGACACACTGAATATGGATGACGGTCACCTCACAAACCCAGTTTCACGCCTGCTCCCCTTGAACACGGAAGCTCCTCTTCAACTCTGCACTGGTTTACCCTTAATATCAAAGAGCCCTCTTTTTTGGGGGGGGGGTCCCCTTTTTCTCCCCAGTTGTATCCGGCCAATCACCCCACTCTCGGTCGCAGCTCCACCCCCTCCGCCGATCCGGGGAGGGCTGCAGACTACCCCACGCCTCCTCCCATACACGTGGAGTCGCCAGCCGCTTCTTTTCACCTGACAGTGAGGAGTTTCGCCAAGGGGGACGTAGCGCGTGGGAGGATCACGCTGCCCCCCCCCCGACCAACCAGAGGAGGCGCTAGTGTAGCACATTCGGCTTCCCACCCGCAGACACGGCCAATTGTGTCTGTAGGGACGCCCGACCAAGCCGGAGGTAACACGGGGGATTCGAACCAGTGATCCCCGTGTTGCTAGGCAACGGAATAGACCGGTACGCTACATGGAGGCCCCTGGACTCAACTTACTGACATATTTGAAAAAGGGCTGTTTCCAAACCGTGGCCGGATGCTGACACGACGGTCCAAAACTATTTGCAACGACGTCTGTTGTTACGGCGGCACGGTGGTTAGCAGGGTGGCCTCACAGCAAGAAGGTCGCGGGTTCGAGCCCCGGGGTAGTCCAACCTTGGGGTCGTCCCGGTTCGGTAGGTAGATAATATCTTAGTACTTATGGTTTAAAGCAGCTCTTATTGTGTGAGTTCACGTTCCATCTCGAGCGGGTGAGATAAATGGCGGTAGGTTTGAAAGGAGGACGAGGACGACGACGAGGAGGAGGAGGAGGAGGCCCTGGCTTGTAGCGTGGCGACTTGGTCCCCCGGCAGGAAAACTCGCGGAACCTTTATGCAAAAACACATCCAAATCTAACATCATTAGCGATGAAGTGGTTTCGGTGCTTTCAGTGCAGTTCTGTACTTTGTGGGCGGGAGAGCAGACAGGCTGCGGCGCTGGCCTCGGACGCAGAAGCCGCGTGATGAGGGTGACGAGACCAGAGACAAAGGGAATTTAATGAGTCTTTCAATTTGTCTAGGACTACAGTGACTCGCTGCTGCCTGAATAACTCTGATAGTTCAGGACCGAGATAAGCAATTTAAAAGAACTCATTATTTTATTGTCAGCCGTATGAGGAACCTCTTGTACTCCGTTTCTAATTTAATGAAGCAAGGGCAACAGCAGAGGGCGAACTCTCTTTCTTCCGGCGCGCTTTGATGGGTTCGAGCAAGGTGACTCACACCGCGGCGCGCATGGCCTTTGTCTGCTGACATATCCTATTGTCGGTGCTCCGCGGTGAAAACACATTGGGCAGAATGGAGGGGGTCAACGGGCCACCGCGGAGAGGAGACGGGACACACGTCTGCCAAAAAGTCAGGCTAATGTGAACGCCAGGTCTGGAACATGAATATAAGAACGGTTATATAGTCTGGTATAGTCTAGTATGGTCTGGTATGGTCTGGTATAGTCTGGTATGGTATGGTATGGTCTGGCATAGTCTGGTATGGTCTGGTATGGTATGGTGTGGTCTGGTATGGTCTGGTATGGTCTGGTATAGTCTGGTGTAGTCTGGTATGGTCTGGTATAGTCTGGTGTAGTCTGGTATGGTCTGGTATGGTCTGGTATGGTCTGGTATGGTCTGATATAGTCTGGTATGGTGTGGTATAGTCTGGTATGGTCTGGTATGGTCTGGTATAGTCTGGTGTAGTCTGGTATGGTCTGGTATAGTCTGGTGTAGTCTGGTATGGTATGGTATAGTCTGGTATGGTCTGGTATAGTCTGGTATGGTCTGGTATGGTCTGATATAGTCTGGTACGGTGTGGTATAGTCTGGTATGGTATGGTATGGTCTGGAATGGTCTGGTATGGTCTGGTCTGGTATGGTATGGTATGGTATGGTCTGATATGGTCTGGTATGGTCTGGTATGGTCTGGTATAGTCTGGTATGGTCTGGTATAGTCTGGTATGGTATGGTATGGTATGGTATGGTATGGTATGGTATGGTATGGTAGGGTCTGGTATGGTCTGGTATGGTCTGATATAGTCTGGTATGGTAGGGTATGGTCTGGTATGGTATGGTCTGGTAGGGTCTGGTATGGTCTGGTATGGTCTGGTATGATATGGTATAGTCTGGTATGGTCTGGTATAGTCTGGTATGGTATGGTATGGTAGGGTCTGGTATGGTATGGTCTGGTATGATATGGTATAGTCTGGTATGGTCTGGTATAGTCTGATATGGTATGGTATGGTATGGTAGGGTCTGGTATGGTCTGGTATGGTCTGATATAGTCTGGTATGGTCATGTATGGTCTGGTATAGTCTGGTA